>NC_054373.1:169384152-169685152 GCF_017654675.1 Xenopus laevis
CAAATGGATTACTATGTGCATTGTACCACTGTCCCACTACCATGTGCAGAGGGTGCTGTGTGATATTGCCATCACTGTTAACCTTTCGTATAACCAACAGAGGGCGCTGTGTGATATTGCAGTCACTGTTAATCCTTCATATAACCAACAGAGGGCGCTGTGTGATATTGCAGTCACTGTTATTCTTTCATATAACCAACATAGGGCACTGTGTGATATTGCAGTCACTGTTATTCTTTCATATAACCAACAGAGGGCACTGTGTGATATTGCAGTCACTGTTAATCTTTCATATAACCAACAGATGGCGCTGTGTGATATTGCAGTCACTGTTATTCTTTCATATAACCAACAGAGGGCGCACTGTTATTCTTTCATATAACCAACAGAGGGTGCTGTGTGATATTGCAGTCACTGTTATTCTTTCATATAACCAACAGAGGGCGCTGTGTGATATTGCAGTCTCTCCCCAAGCGAACTGTTGGTATAGGAATGATTAAAAGTGACTGCAATCTCAGCTACTGCCCACTGACTCGAGTATAAGCTGAGGTAGACTTTTTTCAGCACATTTTGGATGCTGAAAAACTCGGCTTATACTCGAATATATACGGTAATTACCTTTCCAGTTTCCAACCATCTTAAGGCCATCAATGGGTGCTGTGGTTGTACTTTAACAACAAGTGAAGGATCGCACATATTTCAACATTATTTATAGGAACCAAAGCAGTTGACGAATGTATATGTATTTGTGAGAAACATTACATTAGTAGAGATGTGATGGGGACTCAAGCCACTATCATTCCTAGGGTCCCAGTTCATATTCTTAGCAGCATTGGGGGTGTCTAGAGCACATATATAGGGTCAAAGGCATAACTACAGAGCAAGCAGATCCTGTGCCTGCAGGGGGGCCCAGGAGGTATAGGGGCTCCATGAGGCCCTAATTCATATACAATTTCAATAAATATTGGTAAAACAGGTCAACCACTAGACATTATCCGGGTCTGAAAAATAATTTGCTGTGGGGTCCAGTAATATCTAGTTGCACCACTGTTCAAGATTCAAGGTTCGGCATCTCAGCGGTTGTTCTTGCTACATTACCCTGAGCTTCCTCTTCCTTATGTCTAACCTTGAATGATAAGTAAACCTTTCAAATAAGTGCATGTAAAATTGACGAAGGTGCTATTCTAAGCACTTTTGTAATGTACATTCACTATTTATTTTGTTTTTATTCCAAGATAATAAGGGATACATGTACTGTTAATATGATTACATTTTGTTACAACATCGCCACCTGCTGGTCATTTTAAGACAAATCTGACCACCAAGTAGTCAGGGAAGTTGTCAGGAAAAAAGAAAGAGGCTGCTCCGATGTTCTTCTGCTTAGGAATAAAATTAGAAACCTTTCTCAAATCTTTCCTAAACAGAAGAACATCAGAGCAGCCTCCTTCTTTCTCCTGGCAACTTCCCTGACTACTCGGTGGTCAGACTGGTGGGAAACGGACTAGCAGGTGGTGCTGTTTTTACAAATTTCATTGATATTAACAGTGCATGATTTCCTTAATATCTTGGAATTAGAACAAAATAAATAATGAATGTACATTACAAAAGTGCTTAGAATAGCAACCTCATCAATTTTACATGCACTTATTTTAAAGGTTTACTTATCCTTTAAGAAGTTTCTGCTTAATACAGTATATACACATATGACCTTCAGTCAAGGCATAGGAGCATACCTTCTTATTTGTAGATCTGAACCTTTTTTAGATTCCAGGCAGCTGAGACTCTATGGAACAAAAAATTACCAGGTAGGGCCAGGCTGATCCACAGGGGCGACGGGTAAAATCCTGGTGGGCCCTGGTCTTGCTGGACCTTGACCTCCTGCTAGTACTGCTCCCCATGGTGCAACTGGAAGGGGGCTTTGGCCAAAGAATGAGTGGTGGCAGGGGCTGTTAGCCACCAGCAGTGGTTTGCTGTAAGGGGTGGAGGTGTTGAGGTGGACAGTGGGGAGGTCCTGACAAAAGTAACAGGTCTGTAAACTCTACAGTTCCAGGTTTCTCTTTAATTTTTGCTTCTCATCATGTTGTCTAACAACAGAGGCAGCATGCAGAGGGTTAAAATTAAATTGAATATGTAGATTTTGTGTTCCGGAGGAAGGCGAACCTCCTTTATGGATGTGGCTGTGCCTGAAGAGATAGGGAATAAAATTATTCCTGATTGCAAGATAGCAATAAAGAATTCTCCAGGGATCCACATTCTACCGTGTTTCAATTAATTCCTGCATCCGTCTACATCCCGCTTATCTGAACCCTATACATTCATTTCCTTTGTTTCTACTTTCAAAGCAAAATTTCTGAGCAGAGCGGTTATTGATCCGGGTTGTTCCACTTTCATAATAAACTATCATAGATCTGTTTTTGTGTTTTTAATGGAAATGGTGTTATGCGAGGAGTCTAAGCATTCGATTTAATTTCCCATAAATCTGAAGGATAAACTTTATAATGTGTCATTAGTCATACAATACAGGCTGAATTTTCCACCAATTATTTTGTTTCCATCACTACTGAGCAATGGCAGTGTTTCCTTCACTCTATCTGCTAAGTAAGAGAAGTTCCATGTGGAAATTTGAAGAAAATAAATGTGCACCTTATTGTGTGTAGAGCATTCCCTCTCCTGGAGGAGCCACTGCCATAATGCAGACTCCATAGACAGTGACAGTAAAGGTACTACAGGGATATTACTTGTGGAAAATGCCTCTGCTATGGAAAAAAATGAGTTCTAACTGGGTTCTTTTTGCCAACTATCTACAGTAGGCTGAAAATTATTTTAGTGAGAAAAGCAAGATCATGTGATGTTGCTCTTCTTAGAAAATGAAGATGGTGGGCAGGGAAGAGTCATCTGAAGTTTCTCTGGTCAGATCTTAGCAGAGCAACAGCTTAAGCTGTTACTTTACTCACTAAATTAATTTTCAGCTACCTGTCTGGAAAACCCCACTAACCATGCATTTGAAATTTGGTGAAACATAATTCATAATTCTATTGCATCTTAGTATTACAGAAATTGTTTTAGTCTAAGGGCCCGGTTTAAGGATGCTCCAACCTTCTGGCTCGAGCATTCATCTTCTAGAACAAAGCAGAGTTCCTACACTCCTGGGTGGTTTCTGTATTTGAATACTTCAGCATATTCGGTCGTTTGTTTCCCAGACAAAAAAAAAAAAATTAAAAGTTTGGTAGATTTTAGATTCTGAGCTCTTTATTTTTTTGAAAACCGACTTGGGGAAAAGAAAAACAACTGATTGTCAGGAAGCTGAAGATTTAGAATGAAGAAACTATGCTTGAATGCCCGAAGGCTCCAGCATCTTTAAATCGGGCCTTAAGAGTGTTATAGAAGAAAATATAGCCTCACACTAACTACAACCCTTAATAACAGCATCCCTGACTTCTACAAATGTGTTTCCCATTTCTTCAGATCCAGGCTCCTCTTCACTGGTCCTTCTGCCTCTAGCTCTCTATCAGCATCTACCCACCTCCTGGAGTGGAGTCCAAAGAGCAGAAAGTCTACCTTTTATAGACTAGAGTGGGGGTACCTAAAATTTTTTTCTGTGTGCAAAATTCAGACGTAAAAAGAGTTGGAGAGCAATGCACTTGAGAAAGGGCCATGCCCGAAACATGTCGTGTGATTTGTAGTCAGTAATAAAATGTTTTAGCAGTATCTGCTTCTATGAGTGCTCTCATCTAACTACTATTTTTTGGAGAGCAATGCAAGCATGAAAAAAAGTTCCTGGGGGTTGCAAAATAAGGGCTGTGATTGGCTATTTGGTAGACTCTATATGGAATGACAGTCTACAAGGGACTCTGTTTGTCAATACACCTGGTTTTTATACAACCAAAACTTGCCTCCAAGGCAGGAATTCTAAAATAAGTACATGCTTTGAGGCCACTGGGAGCAACATCCAAGGGGTTTGTGAGCAACATGTTGCTCGAGAGCCGCTGGTTAGGGATCACTGAACTAGAGAATATACTGAACACCCTAGAGTCCTTAGGGACACATCCCTCTCATAAAGTATAGACTATACCAGGGGTCCCCAACAGGCCCAGATTTGTGACGAGGCCATAAAGGCCCAGGCTTAGGGGGCAAATTATTAGTGGTGGCATGCCGCTCGGCCACTTGCTGAGGAGCCCCAGTGCTCCGGTGTGTGTGCTCCCGGGGGGGCAGGCAGCAGGCGTTAGGACCGTGTGGTCAGGCCTTGGACGAGAGCTAGGACTGCATGCCCTAGGGCGCCAGCCATTCAAATCCGGCCCTGGCCCCCAAATACAGGGCTGTGATCCAGTGGCAGGCCACATGGGCTGTGCCAAACTGGGCCACCTCTGTTCCCAGCTGCAGTCTATAATAGCTGCAAAAACAATGAAAGAGACCCTAATTACCTGCAATCCCAGCTCTCTGACATGTCATTGCCATGACAACAGCTGTGTGAAGCACAGGGAGCTTTCTACTGAGGACCAAAATACAGTTTGGACTGTTTTCTGGTAAGCCTAAAATGCACCCACGCATCTACATCACCCCCTGGTCCTCGTAAAAATTGTCTTGCTTGAAACTGGTCCGTGGTGCAAAAGAGATGAGGACAGCTGGGTTACACTACAGGGTACCCTTCAGCACAATAGAAGAGATCAACTCGTAATATGACTATTGCTTTTGAAAGAAAATACCAAAGTATGAATAGTACCCCTAGTGCTTCTTATTTAGCCCTCAACGTACTCAATGTGCTCCAGGTTACTTGCAAGGGGGCAAGTAACCTGGACTAATACTGAAAAATATGAATAGCACTGTATTTAAACCAATGCTGACTTGGCATCCAAATATTTATTCCCAGTGGAAATAAATGCAAAGCAATTTATACAGAACAAATTGTGCAGAGGGGACACTTTGTGGCAGGTTTGATAGTGAGAAGACAGATGAAACTAAAAGCAATTTACCAAATTGATTCTGTGCATCAGATAAAAGAAAACCTGGCAGGAATCTAGTGCTAGAGAATGACCAGATGTACCAATATTTGTTCAGTTGATGTCTGCCTGACTATAGAACCTCAGGAATAGTGATGGGCGAGTTTGTTGTTGCAAACGGGGAAAAATTTGCGAAACGCATTGAAGTCAATGGGCGTCAAAATAATTTTGATGTGCGTCAATTTTGATGCCCGCAACAATTTTTATACATGTGCCTATTTTGTCCATTAAAGTCAATGGGCGTCCAAATAATTTTGACGTGCAACAATTTTTATGCGTGCCACTATTCTGACGCATGCCCAAATTTTCTTGACGCAGCGGATTTTTCGCCGGCAGATTTTTGCTTCAGTTTCGTGAGATTATTCGCTGGCAGCAAAATTTGCTGCAAATTCGCGTCTGCTGAATTTATTATCCTATATACTAACCGAAGGCCTATCTATGTCCCGAGTGGAGGGGAGGCAGATGCGCACGCAACTTCGGTTAGGATCTATGAGATGCGCGCGCAACTTCAGCCGAAAGACATAGATGCGGCCTTCGATTAGCAGATGTGCTGGAAGGTTAGGATCAGAACAGGTTAGGATCGGGGAGGCAGATGCGCTGGAAGGTTAGGATCTAGGGAGGCAGATGCGCTCACCGTCTCCTTCTGCCTCCCGCCGCCTCTTCTTTCCTGCTCACTCAGGCGGCGACCGCTGGAAGGTTAGGATCTAGGGAGGCAGATGCGCTCACCGTCACACTAGGGGAACCGGTTGCGTACCTGCACGAAAGTCTGTATAAGCGTCGGCCATCTTGCTACTCCTCTGCGACTTTGTCATCCGCCCACTGCCAAATCCGCCCACTAAAGTCTGTATAAGCGTCGGCCATCTTGCTACTCCTCTGCGCGTTTGTCATCCGCCCACTAAAGTCTGTATAAGCATCGGCCATCTTGCTACTCCTTTGCAAGTTTGTCTAATGGCGGCGCTAGCGTCACTCTAGGAGGGGAACCGGTTGCGTACCTGCACGAAAGTCTGTATAAGCGTCGGCCATCTTGCTACTCCTCTGCGACTTTGTCATCCGCCCACTGCCAAATCCGCCCACTAAAGTCTGTATAAGCGTCGGCCATCTTGCTACTCCTCTGCGAGTTTGTCATCCGCCCACTAAAGTCTGTATAAGCGTCGGCCATCTTGCTACTCCTTTGCAAGTTTGTCTAATGGCGGCGCTAGCGTCACTCTAGGAGGGGAACCGGTTGCGTACCTGCGTGGGTGGCCATTTTTAGCAAAACGGGCTATATTATCTCCAAAAATATTGATGTTGACATGATAAACAACCAAGTGATTGCATTACTTCCTGGACAAAGCTGTGTCTTTCTGAGTACTGACTGTATTGATTCTGAAGACGAAAGTGAGAAACTTAACTTCCCATTAGAATATTTAAACACTATCAACAATGCTGGATTACCACAACACAATCTTATACTCAAAGTAGGAACAATAGTCATGCTGTTAAGAAACCTTAAGGGTAGGGGCACACGGCGAGATTTCGCCGCGATTCTGCGCTAAGCGAGTTGTCGCTGCGTTTTTTAAGCCGAAATAGCTTTGCTAACTTTGGCGCTGGCGTCAATGCAAATCGCGGCAAAATCGCTGCGCTAATTCACACGCGGCGATTCGTTTTCTATTGTCGTCCGAAGTTGCCTCGCTGAGCGTTTCCGGGCGACAGTAGAAAAAGAATCGCCGCGTGTGAATTAGCGCAGCGATTTCGCCGCGATTTGCATTGACGCCAGCGCCAAAGTTAGCAAAGCTATTTCGGCTTAAAAAACGCAGCGACAACTCGCCCAGCGCAGAATCGCGGCGAAATCGCGCCGTGTGCCCCTACCCTAACACTAAGCAAGGTTTATGTAACGGTACACGGTTGGTTGTGAAGAGCATGAGACAAAATGTTATCAAGGCAGAAGTGCTTACAGGATCCCATAGCGGTGATACTGTTTTGATTCCCAGAATTGACCTTACCAGTTCTGACCAGGAATTACCTTTTAAACTTAAACGACGACAATTCCCCATTAAGGCTGCATTTGCCATGACAATCAACAAATCACAAGGACAAACATTGGATAAAGTCGGCATTTACCTATCTGAGCCTGTGTTTGGTCATGGTCAACTTTATGTTGCATTTTCAAGAGTGCAGCGTTCATCTGATGTTAAAGTCAAGATTTTAAGTACAGCTCACCAGGGAGAACTCATTCAAGGACAGGAGAACATTTTCACAAAAAATGTTGTTTATAAAGAAATTTTTCAGTAACACTTTACTACCAATAAACTCAAAATTTAAGAATTCTAATAGCAGATAGGTAATAACAAGCAATAGGCACAGATTCACTCTACATCCCCACAAATTAGCGTCGCCAGTTGCTGCCTGGGGATGCCGAGTGAATCAGCACCCATCGCATTTTGCTGCCTCACTGTTGTTACCATTCTTTCATTAACGATTCTTTAGAGAATCGGGGGTTTACTGGTTTATCACTATTCAGGAATCAACACACGCACCTCCAGCAGCAGTCTATGAGGGTTTCACTTAAACCCGATGGTTTTATTGAATTCTTCTTTAGTAAGTTTATTTCTCATGCTAATGAATGCAAGATATTGTCCAAAAAACTAATTTTGATTTAACTGTTAAGGGTCTCTAGGCAACGGGTACTACTGTCCACTGCAATGTGTAGTGTATGATGTACATCATATGCAATATGAGACACAGTAGTAGTGATGGGCGAATTAGCGCCGTTTCGCTTCGCCGAAAAATTCGCGAATTTCACAAAATGGGGAAAAATTTCCGAAACGGCGCCCGTTTTTGACGCCGGCGCCCGTTTTTTGGACGCCGGCGCCCGTTTTTGACGCCGGCGTCTGTTTTTTCGGTAAATTTTTTTTTACGCCTCCGAATTTTTGCCGCGAAATTTCGCGGGCATTTCGCGAATTTATTCTCTGGCGGCGAATCGCGCAAATTCGCCGCGAATTCGCGCCTGGCGAATAAATTCTCCCATCACTACACAGTAGGAGTTACCTGCTACATTGTGACTATTTAAAACTTTTAGGAAGTTTGGCAGCAATGGGGGTTGGGGCAGACTAGGCATATAATTTGGTTGGTTCAAGGCATAATGAGACACAACCAAAATTCCCCCTGGATTCATTGTATAAATATTGTCATGGCAAGGTCCCATTTATTTGTTAGCACGCTCAACTTCCCTATTGTGAAAAAAAATCCTCTACTGCACTAGTAAGGGAAGATAATTCCATTAAACCTGATAGCTAATAGATATCCCTATCTTCATGGAAGTTATTGGAGGAAGGTAAGAGGTACCAGACTGTAGATCATTTGTGTTACACAAACAAATGAACGGGTAACCTATGCATTCATTTCCTGCTGGTAATATAAAATTAAAAAGTCATCATCTTGAATAAGGATTCAAATTTTATCCAAACTGTTGTACTGAATAAATTTCTTAAGTTTAAAATTAAATATGTTGAAATATTCATTACCAACTTCAGAAGGTAACACCGGTGTTAAGATAATACTATAAATGCTTATTTGATGCTTTGACTACTGTAAAGAGCTTATGTTTGTCTTCAAAAGGATATAAAAAGTTGAAATCCTGACACTTGAAATTTTCTTTTAAAACCGGCACCGGCAGCACCTGTTGACAACGAGTGACATAATTAACCTTCTGCTTTCATTTCTCATCAAGAGGAAATTCTCAGAGGGAAAGTTCAATATCGTTCAACAGCTTTGGGATAATTCCCGTTTAGGCTAAATGTGGATGAGTGGTTTACTGATTTTCTGTAGATTGTGCTGTGCCGGCTAGAGAGGCAATGTCATTTTAACCAAAAGCACTTTATGTTTTTTTTTTTCAATTTCCATTTCTAAATATCAGTATTTATATGAATATAAAAAAAGCATATACGTTGACCTGAAAATCAACAAGCACACAAACAAGGCAAAAATATGTCCCGAATGATTCTGCCGGAATTAAATCTAATCATAGTTTGATGTTGTAAGCATCCACTGCGACACTCAGGCAATTTTCTGAAAACAGAATAATAATTTTCCATTTCATTCCCTTCCAACGGAAACAAGAATTTTACAATATTGGTAGAACATTAGCTGGGACATAATAATGTTCAGTTAAAGTATCCTGCTCAGGGAGGCGATGGCAATAGTGGATAAAACACATTGCATGTATGTTACAGGAACTAGGGAATCATACTGTATTAAAGACATAACCTTTGGGAAACATCAAGAAGGAAGATGATTTCTTATGAATAGCCATTTATGATTAGACAGTTTCAGTTATTTCTTGCTAACAGTTAACATATCATCTTGGTAGAAATGCTTAAAAAATTAACAATAGAATGAAAGACATAGGGGCAAATTCACTAAAATGCGAAGTTGCACTAAGCAATACAAAAGGTAGTGAAGTTGCGCTAGCGAAAATTCGCCAGGCAAAGCAAAGTTGCATTAGCGAAGGGGAATTTGTATACAGCGGAACCTTAAAGTTTGAATGGACGTATATGTTACAGCAAATACATAAAACTGCACAACCCAGGGAACCTTAATAAATGCAAATAGAGATGTTTTATTGCCCTACACATGTGCCCAGAGTATAGTTTCTGTGCCATATGTTATGAAAAGTAGGGGGGAAGCAGGGTACCCAAAAAAAATTTTTCATCCTTTTGCAGCCTATCACCCATGAAAATGGAAAAGACGCCAGCGTTTTTTGGGACTTAGATAAAATCTGACTTTTTTTTTTTGAAGTCCTATCTACTCTATTGCACTTCGCCAGGTCTGAGCTGATACAGGCAAGTCTGGTTTAAGAGGTAATGTTCAGTAAAATCAACCTCTTAGTGAATTTGCATAGTAACGATCTTTAGCCCTGGCAAAAATTCGCCTGGCGTTAGAGTTCGTAGTTGCGCCTGAGTCTATCTCATTCACTAGCGTATTTTCGCCAGCGCCCATTAGTAAATAGGTGAAGTATCGAACTTACTTAACACTGGGGAATTTTAGCCAGTATTTACCACTTCGCACCTTAGCGAATTTCTCCCATAGGGGGTTATTAACTAAACTCCGAATTTTTTTTTTTTTATAAAAAACCACTTTTTTTGGAATTTATTAAACCCCGAAAATGGAAAAGTCAGAATCATAAAATCCGACATCTCAGACCTGTTGAGGTTGCATATAAGTTAGCAATGCACCGAATCCACTATTTTGGATTCGGCCAAACCCCCGAATCCTTTGCGAAAGATTTGCATCCGAATCCTAATTTGCATATGCAAATTAGGGACGGGAAGGGGAAAATGTTTTACTTGCTTGTTTTGTGACAAAAAGTCATGCGATTTCCAACCCCGCCCCTAATTTGCATGTGCAAATTAGGATTTGGATTCGGTTCGTCTGGGCAGAAGGATTTGGCCGAATCCAAATCCTGCTGAAAAAGGCTAAATCCTGGCCAAATCCCAAACCGAATCCTGGATTCGGTGCATCCCTAATATAAGTCAATGGGAGAAGTCCCAATGATTTTTTGATGTGCGCTGGGTTTCGTGAAATACCCCAAAGTTTTCGGGAAAAAACATATGAAATCTGAGTTTATTATTATTATTAATTACTTATAAGACAGGGGATCAGGGAATGTGCATTGATTAATTGGCCAAATCAGTTGCACTTCCATTGTATTTAAACATAATTTAACTTAGCCTTGGAGTGCTCCCACAACCCCCCTTGTATTTTTTGAAATTATGTGATACACTTGGACATGTAGATATGTTTGAGCTTATGCAACATATATTTATATATATAATGACCATTTACATATGCCATTTAAAGATATACAGTAAAACCCTGATTTAAGGTCCCCATATTTTATGTTTTCCAAAAATTTACACCATTTTTTATGGTCCCATATGGGCAAGCTGCACTTTTTATCTTTCCTGGATTTTACGTTTTTCCAGATCGGTGCAGTTTTGATGCTGTCCCCTGGAATATGTAATACTGGGGTTATACTGTAAGTAAGTAAAATTGAAATGTTCGCAGAAAAGTGAAAATAGAATTCTGTATATAAAAGATCCCATGAAGGCTCGTAAAAAAAGGTCTAAGTTGTAGTTCAACGCTTTTACAAGGTCCAAATATTATACTACAAAATGTGACTGTTATATTATATTTAAGACATTTCAGTCATGAATTCTATTTAATTGAGAATTTTGCCTGGCAGCCAGGTGTTCCAAGTGACATTAGACTTTACACTTGTATGTACATCAATCAGACCTGCCCAAGGGATCAAAGCAGGTTTTTTTTTTATAGAAATTTCCAAAAATAACAGGCTGACAAAATACTTTATGATTGATTGCAGTGGTTTCATTTTAGCACATTATTTCTCTTAGTTCAAGATCCCTTTTTTTCTCCAGGTATGTGACACTTTCATGGGGATGTAAAAAATTGGTTATTTATTCAAAGCCTTTTTCATGGTATGCCAACAGGGAAAAATACAGCAAAATACAGCAAGGACTGTGCTGACCTCTACAATGTAGATATTGCAAACTAAAATTAGTATTTTATCCACACCAGAAAGGGAACACAATGGTCAGTTGATCTCGATTGGGAATATGGGTTGCTTGAAATAACCTCCAATGGTTTTCTACAGGTGTAGCTGCAGCACAGACACCCCTTTTATGACACATGGAGATACCACAATAAGTTGCCATTTCAACATAGAAACTTGATGTTACTATTTGTGCACTAGTTTCGGTCCTCCCCGAGAGTGTTGACACCCTCAGGCTTTGGGAGAAGATTGAGGATATAGGGAATGCAGTGCAGCTAATGCAACAGGTTTCCTTTGAAATTATTGGTAGGTGAGCTGTGTAGGACGATAGAGTCGGGGATTGATATTGCCGGTTACTGGAGCATGTGGGTTCAGCTGTGATGGTTGAACCTGAGCAGTCTCTAGGGTCTTTCAAGGTACAGTCTGGACTGGTACAATTTTGTCTTCTGCACCAACACTCGCAACACTACATTCTTACCACCTTTGTAAGCCAAAAAGAGATTATCTTGAGCAGAACAGGGTTTGTTTCGTTTCTGCAAACCATAGGAAGCTTCTAAACTTGGCCAATTTAGTGGTATTCCAGACGGGCCATCATTTAGACAGATCTGACTCTTTGTTGGAGCCAATAGTGCTCTACAAAAGGGAAATCATTTAGTAATCATTCCCAGTTTAGTCTGACTCTATGATCTAGTGCACAGAGCTTACACGAGTACTAGGGACTATGTGTATTTGGGAAAGTAAACATTTTAGAAGGTTCTGTTTTATTCCCATTTATAGAAGAGTGAATGCAGCTGGCTACTATGTCTACTCCACACAAAACTAAAAGTGAGGGGGGAACATACCTAGAATATGTGATGTAGTTTGTCTGGGAGAAGGTGATGTAAAAGATTTCAGTAGGGTGGTTTCTGTTTCTTGGATGTTATTTAGCAAGACTTGGTGCTTAGCAACTGCGCGGTTCTAGAAAATTATTTTTATTTTATTTTTTTGATTGATGCAATTGAAAATTCCTTTTTTCATGTGGGTAGAAAGATGTTGCTGGAGAGCAGATTCAATATTTCATGACATTTTTGTGGTCTAATAAAAGCATTTTTAAGGCTAAAAATATTGAGGAAAAATGTATTTTGATTGTGTCTCTAGGGAGCCTTAAATCCAAATCACATTAATAGGACTAGTTTTATTACTGGGGGCACCATGTCTATCCTCAAATTATAGTTTAAAATCCTTGCATATTGAAGGAAAAATTACATTTTCGCTTTGCATTTGTTTATAAGGAACATTCCATTGTATTTTACACAATCCTAGCAATCTGTGTTAAGCAATGTACGTTACAAGAGGTGGATGAACCAGACAAAATCCAATTGACAGGGCAGCTTGTTAAAAATGATGTCGTCTGTCAGGTTCATGAAGTCAGTGTCGTTATGGCAAGTCAGTGCGCCAAGCATGGGCATCACTTTCTCATTCTAAATGACCAGTGTATTGATTGCATTATTGACGTTATCTATGTGGGAAAGTGTCCTGAGGGAAAGCTGTAGGTTCACAAAATGGTTCACCGTAGAGGGTCAATATGATTCAGCTGAATCTCTCATCTGTTTACAGTGGTTCATTTATATACATGATTGTCTGGGGTTGGAAATGCTATGTAACTGGCAGGAGATGAATCACCTGACCTTTTGAAGACAAACATGGTTATATATATATATATATATATATATATATATATGTAGCGCTAAAGTAAATTGACACTACTGTGGTCAATTGTAGCTGCTTTCCATGTGGAGTGGAACCACAAATGAGACCCTCTTTACTCAGGGGTAAGCCCTCGCAGTTGGGTGGAGGCAGGGTGTAGTGTAACTGTAACCATGTGCCAATGCACAAGAATGGGGCACCAGAGGTTCTTCTATCCTTAACAAAGAACAGTATTTATTTACAGTAGCACATATCCACAATGGAGCTTAAAGCACATATAGCATAAAGGTAGCATATACTCATAGTACCAATATAGGCTGAATCCCTACAGGCCAGGGACACATCAGCAGAGGGTTATGCAGCTTGAGAGGAGGTATTGCCCAGTTTTCAGGATGATCTTAAGTGGCATCTAGGGGAATTCCTATCATCCCTAGTATCAACACTTGGTCCCTACTCTGGGTTATTAATACCCAGGGATCTTAATCCCTCTAATATCCTTGTCGGAGCCTTGAGCTGCTCAACTACATAACCTGTCTATCACTCCTAGAGTGATCTATAAAAGAGTATGCTATCACTTTACTAGGGCCATTGTTCCTAGGATCCACTACGCATTCCCTTCCAGCCTGCTTGGTTGGGCTAAAGTAATGGACCCAGACCACATGGTTTCCAAGATCTTTATACTATGCCACAGTGCCATCTAGCGTACTCTGTGAGAACTACAGGGGCTGCATAGGCACAGCTAAAACACAAGGTCCCCTTAGGACCCATTTAGGCGTCCATATTACTAGGGATGTGCCTGTCAATAATATGTGACAGTGTCTAAATTTTCACATCCCTACATATATATCAAAAAAATCATAGCAAGCTTTCAGAATATTTTAGTTTTTTTTTCAAGATGAACATAATGAAGCTGTGGTGCTTTTTTCTGGTGTTTTTTCATGATAAATAAGGGTCAATTGTGGATTATAATTTGGTCTGATTTTTTTATTAATTAATCAGAAAAATTCTGATTTTAGTAGATAACTCCCCAAATAACTAAACTTACCAAAAAAAGAATTTCCATCTCTTTATGAGCTTTTAGCAAAGTCATATACACGGTTGCATGCAAGGGACAGCCAGATACAGTGCAAGATAATGTGGATCAAATTTTTAATATAAATTAGGGCAAAATGAATGGAGTGTGAAATAAAAGGAATTTCATATGGGTCTAGTGTCCCAACAACTGTTTCTGACTTGGTGCAGGCAGTTCTTAATCCACATAATTAGCCATAAATCCAAAACCCAGGTTCAGTCCCTTCTCCAGAGAGTTGAAAGTTTTCATTTATTTGTACTCCCAAACTTTCCTTTCATTCTCTGTTTTCAAAATTCCCTTGAGAACCAGGATTCTAAAATAATTTATGGAGTTGTGAGGGCTGTTGAAATGGTTTCCAACTGGTGTGTCCAGTATTTTTTGGTTATGTTAACACGGTGGTGTGTTTTTCTCTTTCTTAGACTTTGCTCAGTTTCTCCTATATATCCTGATGTAGCAAGAGGAAACCTGTACATTTTGAACCATTTTATATTTTGGAAAGATTTGGGGAAATAATTTATTTTTGGATGTGAATACAGTAAATATATTACATGATGTTCCTTAAAAATGTTGTTTAATATGAGACTAAACTCCTTGTCGCCCTTGTTCTACCTAAACATATTCCTACTTTATCACGTAGAGCCAAATAAACCCTGAGACGTGCTGTTTCATTTCTGAGCATTTTCTGGAAGGTTAATCCGTACTAAAAGAATCCAGGCAGATTTATGGGCAGATTTATACCAACTGAACCAATTTACATAGCACACCGCTCACGTCCAAGATATATTACCTGCTCACCAAACAAGTAGGTTAATATATTTAAATGTGGCTGTAATAAACACTGGACCTTGAATTATATATCAGCATCAATTTGCAGCGCAATTTTGTTTGTAATCACCTTTTTGCTTTTAGCTATAAATCATGCTCCCTGTTATGATGTACAGTTGGATGGAAATATTACAATGGCATATTTCATAATTAAAGGAACTTGAATGTTTACAGGTTGAGCTTTATTCAGGACACGTCCATAAACAAGTTTTTGGTTTTATTAAAGGGATACTGTCATGGGAAAAAATCCAGCAGAATTCTGCACTGAAATCCATTTCTCAAAAGAGTAAACAGATTTTTTTATATTCAATTTTGAAATCTGACATGGGGCTAGACATTTTGTCAATTTCCCAGCTGCCCCTGGTCATGTGACTTGTGCCTGCACTTTAGGAGAGAAATGCTTTCTGGCAGGCTGCTGTTTTTCCTTCTCAATGTAACTGAATGTGTCTCAGTGGGACATGGGTTTTTACTATTGAGTATTGTATTAGATCTACCAGGCAGCTGTTATCTTGTGTTATGGAGCTGTTATCTGGTTACCTTCCCATTGTTCTTTTGTTTGGCTGCTGGGGGGAAAAAGGGAGGGGGGTAATATCACTCCAACTTGCAGTACAGCAGTAAAGAGTGATTGAAGTTTATCAGAGCACAAGTCACATGACTTGGGGCAGCTGGGAAATTGACAATATGTCTAGCCCCATGTCAGATTTCAAAATGTAATATAAAAAAATCTGTTTGCTATTTTGAGAAATGGATTTCAGTGCAGAATTCTGCTCTAGCAGCTCTATTAACTGATTGATTTTGAAAAAAAAATTTTTTCCCATGACAGTATCCCTTTAAGAGAAGGCACTTTAGGGAGTGATTAATTCCATTAAAAATATTTTTACTTTTTAATTAATAAAATGAATTGTAGTTTGGAAATTTGATTTCCAGCTTAAACATGGCTAAATCCCATTTTTTTCTATGACAACAAATTACTCAAGGCTTCAAACGAAGAATATTCCAAGTTCCAAACCAAAAGTGTATAATTTCACCAGTTAATATGTGGGGTACGGGTGCACATGCCCCAGACCTACAGCTCAAGGTGAAGGTATTTGACTATGGAGAAAACAGTGGGTACTCAACGATCCCATGACAGGCAAAGCAAAGGAATTGCAAATTTTATTTCAGGCAAGGAGGGAACAAACACAGCCCTACGCATTGATCTATGATTAAGTACCTGCGTGCACAAAACGCATAAGGTTGTGTTTGTTCCCTCCTTGCCTGAAATAAAATTTGCAATTCCTTTACTTTGCCTGTTGTGGCATCTGTGAGTGCCTGCTGTTTTCTCCACAAAGAAATTATTCAACATTTTATTGAAGAAGCTGAAATAGTATTGAAATAATGGGACCTCGATATTTTACTACTTTGACGAAATTTCTATAATGACATCGATAACTTTAACACTTCCTCGGCAACTGTGATGGAAATATTTTGAAGCATTATAAATAGATAATTCAATGACCGAAGGAAACTGGAAATGTGGTGAAGTAGAAAACATAACGTCTTATATGTATATAAAAATTCACATTCAGTTTTTGCAGAAACTATGCAGGAAATAATGTCCCTAGAATGCATTAGTAATAGCGACTGGAATCATTTTTATATCTACATCAGACAATAAAATCAGCAGAAACTTCTCTAATTTAATCTCAGTAATCTAAAATAGACAGTGTAATCTACCTACAACCATGGACCAACCTCAATTTTAATTCTTCTTTTCTTTTTCTTTAGCATCTTGTTTTTCGGTCACCTCTTACTCTTGCCATTGAGGAACAACTGTAGTCATTCACACAAGTACAGTAATGACAGAATATAAAATGGGTATTTACCCACGGTTCAGTTATTTTCAGAATTCCATTTTTATTGTGTTCACCTACTATGTAGCATGTGCCCAATCCACCAATGTGGACATCAATTTTAGAGCACAGTGCTACACAATATGTTGGCGCTATATAAATACATGTTAATAATAATAATAATAGAGGACAAAATACTGTTGGAGCAACATGAAAGTTATATGGGAACAAAATAGTTATGTGGGGTCAGGAAAACCCCAAGCCTGCTCCTGACCCTAACCCATAATACCTTAACCCACACCCGATCCTAACCCGCAATATATTACCATTGTAGGACCCAACCTATATCCGTGTCATCTCGCTCTGTTGGGCCAAATTTCAACCCAAACCGACCCAACTGGTGCTTAACCTGTGGATCATAATGGGTTTTCGGGTCAACCTACACATCACTAGAGCAAAACCCTAAGTGGAAAATCTTCCCAAAAAATGTTAACAGCAACCATCTTGGGTTGCCAAATTTGATGTCCATGATTAGTGAGCAACCCCCATGTGCACTGGAAACCAAGCTGCGTCAGTGTTCATGTACTTGGTCGCCATTGACAGAGATCCACAGGGGGGACAAAAGATACCTGGCCTAGTATTTATAATGCTACTTAAAATGTTAAAAAATGACCAGGGGCACGTTGTAAAACACTGTAAATAATTAACAGAATTTGAGCTTCCAACTCGGATACTTAAAGGGATACTGTCATGGGAAAAAAATTAATCAGTTAATAGTGCTGCTCCAGCAGAATTCTGCACTGAAATCCATTTCTCAAAAGAGCAAACAGATTTTTTTTATATTCAATTTTGAAATCTGACATGGGGCTAGACATTTTGTCAATTTCCCAGCTGCCCCAAGTCATGTGACTTATGCTCTGATAAACTTCAATCACTATTTACTGCTGTACTGCAATTTGGAGTGATATCACCCCCTCCCTTTTCCCCCCCAGCAGCCAAACAAAAGAACAATGGGAAGGTAACCAGATAACACCTCCCTAACACAAGATAACAGCTGCCTGGTAGATCTAAGAACAACACTCTATAGTAACCCATGTCCCACTGAGACTCCTTCAGATACATTGAGAAGGAAAAACAGCAGCCTGCCAGAAAGCATTTCTCTCCTAAAGTGCAGGCACAAGTCACATGACCAGGGGCACCTGGGAAACTGACAAAATGTCTAGCTCCATGTCAGATTTCAAAATTGAATATAAAAAAATCTGTTTGCTCTTTTGAGAAATGGATTTCAGTGCAGAATTCTGCTGGAGTAGCACTATTAACTGATGCGTTTTGAAAAAAAAACATGTTTTCCGACGACAGGATCCCTTTAATTTTTCATCCAACTTCAGTTATTTTGAGACAGATTTTCCGTTCAGTGCAAATACCCATACAACAGAGGGTACCTCTTTCTCTAGTATTTTGGGTCAGCTGGAGCTGCTGTTGTGTAGATTATGGGACATTTTAACTACAATGTCTTTAATATTTTCTGTTTGCATAATGGTATACTTGTACATCATCCTGGACAAATACAAAGTGAAAATAAAACTGTAGGTATAGCAGTCTGTAACTATTGTATGGTAATTTGCCATTCAGATATTGGGCAAAAGTTGTTAAATAGTAATTCCTTAGACAACAGAGATACACATGCTGTTCTAGGACATAATAGCTTAAATAGTACTCCATTTATTACTTATTGTTAGTGTTTATAACTCTTATCACATGTTGGCACTTCTTATTTGAAATGAACAGGGGCACAGAGAACAAAGGAATGCCTAAAAAAAAACAACAGATCAAGCGCATTCTTTAGTGACATTTAGGAGGTTATTTATCGAAGTTTGAGTTTTAGAGCATTGTGAGCTTTTTTTTTAAACCTCAAACTTGAATTGTTACTTATTTAAGAAAAAATTTGAATGTTGAGTTGAGAGATAAAAAAAAACCTGAATCCCACCGAAATTTTTTTAAACATCATGAAGGTTACAAACTTTCTGGATTCGAGCTATTTCCAGGTTCGGGGTATAATAAATCTCGAAAAATGCTCTTTCATGGAAAAAACAACTTGACCTTTGATAAATAACCCCCTGAATGAATAAACCCCTCAGACTAACTGGTGATAATGGATTAGAAGCTTTGCCTTTGTGAGGGGTTACAGAGGCTGTTACTAAATTCTAGGTCTTTATGAACCACTTTATATTTATGTTCTGAGAAATGAGCTGGTGCGGATGATCAGTACATCTTGCTTAATGTAAGAAAGCAGCAATCTGCCTGCACTTCACTATATCTGAACCAGCTCATTGGTTTATGTACCTTAATAACACTGATGTGAGTAAAGTTCACTGGTGTGATGTTGTTCCAGTTAAAGGTCATTGATCTCTGGCACTAGGGTCAAATCCAACAAATGTAACTGGGAGTTATTATTGAGCCTTGCATTCTTTTGCAGAAATGTGTGATTTCTAAGGAATTCAGCTATAAGAGGAGATATAGATATGTTCTATCTCACTCACTATCTCACTACCTCTCTCCACACATCTGCTACATGTGCCACCAAAATTTCTCCCCTTAACCCATTGTATTGCAGAGGGGATCATGATTAAAGGGGGGGCTATCATAAAAAGATGTAGTATAAATATAATTTATAAATATAAATTAATAATACAGCTTCTTTACCAATCTCTTCACTATCCCCCTCTCAGCAATCTGTCTCTCTACATGCAGCTTTGTCTGAGTCATTTTTTATAGGGACAGTTAGGTCTAATACATTACTGGTCAGTGCTCCAGTGTGTAAAGTATAATCACATGCACACCTGGCCTCTCCAGTTAGATAGGAAAATTTGTACCATATTTACCCCGATTTTCCTTTCCTGGGCCTCTCCATGTCAGTACTCACCAGGAATGACCCCTCCCCTCATGCCCCATCAGAAGAACCATCCCACCAAGAGATGCTAGACTCCTGGTCCAGCATCTAGTAACAAGCTTCTCATCACCAAAACCACCGGGAGGGCCACACTGACATGGAGAGGCCCAGGAAAGGAAAAAAAGTATGGTACAATTTTTCCTCCTTTTCCTGTCAGTACTCAATGGGATGTAGAACATTCCCTCTAACTTAGGGCACCATAAGGCACCAGTCAAGGAAATGCAAAATTAATGTTTAATGATTCCCAGAGGCACATCTCGGTACACTGGCACCAAATCAAACATTCTCAGCAGAAGAAACATCAAGCTTATAGTGAGTAAGGAACGTGTTTGGTGACGACCATGAAGCCGCCCTGCAAATGACCTCCAATGGAGTCCCCGCTTCAGTCGCCCATGCTTTACCCTTATTCTTCCCAGCTGGAATAACAAACAGTAATGTCAGAATATGGGACTAGATCCATCTCAAATCAAGGCTTGCAGTTTACCAACTCTCTTAGCCAAAGTGATAGCCACTAGGAATACCACCTTCAGAGTCAGCAGCCACAATGACGTTTCCTCCACCAGGTGAAAATGATGTCTGGAGAGCATATGAAGGACCATAGGCAAATACCACTGTGGAGAGGGAAGCAAAAAGAGAAAAAAACAAAAAGATGCCGGATAGTGACAGCTTTATTAACTTGGTGGGAGGGTTGTTTTGATGGGGTATGAGGGGAGGGGCCATTCCTGGTGAGTACTGACATGGAGAGGACAGGGGAAAAACCCTGTGCAACAGGAGTATAGGAGGGCGGTACCCAGTTTCAGTGATACAAAGTGATACAAAGGGATAACCTCTGTGTCCTCTTGTGTCCAGCCAATATAAGGTCATCTGAATAGGGACTGTGCCAAGAGAGGGTCGCCAACTGCTTGAAACCAATGCAAAATTATGCTGTAAAAAAAAGCGGTGTCAAATGTGACCCCAATGTATTTTGTGTGGAAATAAGTTGCTGTGAAAAAACTAGCAATGTATTCAATAAATTCCATAACTAACCACATATCTTGTGAATTTAATAAGTGTCAAGTAGTAAACTACCAACTCTACCTCTGTCAAGTCAAATACTAAATGATCTAAACTGCAGGACTGAATGGTTCACTGCATGTATGTATAGAATACAGGGCAGTACAGGTCATAGATTATTATTATAATAATACATGTAGCATGGGGAGTTTTTGGGTGTCCAGAGCACAAAGGATTAACGGAAAAATCCTAAACTGCAGGCACCCCTCCTCCTGTTTACTTTGATTTATTTTGCAAATGTAACCTATTTGCTGGAGCTGATTTCTACTTAACCACAGCCCAGTTCTAGGCTGATGGCAAGCAGGGTATGTTCTCCACTGGCTTATTTCAGTAGACACAGAAGGCCCAAAACCACCACTACCACCTCCTATTCCCTTGAATGGAGACGAGTGAGATTGCTGACACTGGCACTTTCAGCCACAAAAATATCCATATTTATTTATAGAAAAATGTAAAACCCATCATTTAATTACGTTCCTGAATACAGTTCTTCCTTCTAGTAAAAATGATTGCTAATAAATATTGTAGCATGATTCAATACCACCGGGGGTTACACTTATTAGGTTTCTGTGACACACAATTAACTCCATTTTTTTTCCACATTAAACAATTTTAGTGACAGGCAACAGACAATGCAAAAGAGAAAATTAATTTATTAGGGAAACGAACCAGAAAATCTAATGCTAAACTTCTATTGTGCATCGCCAATGCAAGAAATACAATTATTACTTGTGGGAACATAAATGGTTTTTGAACAATTCTGTCCTTAACAAAAATGCATCAGCGTCCGTAATAGAAACAGAAATGTAACCTTCAAACTAGCTAATACTGTAGTACCTGATATTAAATATGGTCCTTGGAATGGCATTCTTCTTACGTAGCCACAGGTAGAGAGAAGACTATTCAGGTAAGTCTCAGGACAGGTTGAATACATCTGAGGGTTACATAAGATGATATAATGGCTATAAATGGTAATTTACTATAACCCCGGGCAGAAGTGCAAGAGTGCTACCCTTGATGCTTAACGGGTACTTGAGAAGTTAAATGTTCTACTGGTTTAGAAAGTCCCAGTTTGCTTCAAAGTTTGCTAAGGGTGCGCGATGTGTTTCCATACATAGACCCAGAGGTAGAGTGGTCCTGGACATTGTATATGTAAGGGGAAGGAGCACATGGTGCTTCCTCTTTGGACTAGGAGACAAATAGTGCCCTAAGGGAAGGAGTATCCATAGTAAAGTTGGGGTAAAGGCCCCTGTGAATTTATAGATAGTATAGATACAGTGTATAGCAGATGCTGTAGGAGCGATGAGATAGACAGGGTACCTAGAATGAGCAGCCTGTGCTCCACCAAGACTTTGTGGGGGTAGTTTCCCAGGTGGTACACACTAAGTACAGGGACTGATGGTTCTGTATGTTATACCTTGGAGCTACCTTAAAGTAGCCTGAGTAATACACCACAGAAATCTCATAGTGTCCCCCTGTCAGCCAATGTTAATACAAAGAGCACTTCTGCCAAGGTCTGGCTACACTTTGCACCCCTCCTTACTGCTTTTCCTGTGGCCAATTTGCTTTTGTTGTTGCTCCCTAACTTGAAGTTGGATGCCTACCTGCTTAGCCCCTCCTGTCCCTTATGAATACAGTGGTGCCTGTGTTCAGCAGAGCTGTATTCTTGAGGGCTAGGGTGGGGATTGAGGCCCCCCTCCAATGCCCTACCTGTCTCATGCCTGTCCTATTCAATCACATACAGTAAGTTACAGTGGGGTGTAGGCCACAATGGGATGTTGTTCTT
Organism: Xenopus laevis; assembly: GCF_017654675.1. Taxonomy (NCBI): domain Eukaryota; kingdom Metazoa; phylum Chordata; class Amphibia; order Anura; family Pipidae; genus Xenopus; species Xenopus laevis. The sequence goes on from NC_054373.1 coordinate 169,406,904, forward strand.
GCCACCTGCCCTTTGGCAGCCTTACACCCACTGACGCTCTGCACCTTCTTCCAATTTTTATCCAGTATGAAGTGCAGAGCACAGCCTGTCTCCAGACACATTTTTAATGAGCTCTAAGGGGCACACTTTGCACCCCTTAGTTCTCTTGCTCTTCTGTCTGATGTCATGGTAAATATGTTCAGACAAACAGCATTCACATAGGCATTCATCTAGGTGCTCAACATAAGAAAGAACCTGTGTCTCCTTATCGGTCTAGGGCATCTGCCAATCTCCACCTGGGGTTGTTACCCCACTTCTGGGTGAGGTGTAGTTACCCATTCTAGACTTCTCTTGGAAATCTACAGTAACATATAAACTATATTTTAACTGTTAATACTAATCCAGGTCATTGAATAAAACACTATAGCTACACAATACATTTGTATGCCCCCAGGCTTCCATTCTGAGAAGGTTAATAAAAGAAATCTACAAAGAGGGGGGTGATATATGTGTGTTTTCACTATATAATATCAAAGGGAAGGGGGTGGGTTACATAGTAGCTAGAGACATTGAAATGTTGCATTGCTTTGCGTTAAACAAATTTGATTTGGCTCCACCAATCACTTTGCCAGAATTAATAGCTGCTTCCTGTAAGCTCATCTTGAAGAAACCTGTCATCCCCTTGTACAAATATTTAATAAAGTAAAATAACCTTAAGGTGACATTGCTGACATCAGCCATTTAGCGGAGCTGCATCAGGCAGCCAATTTTCTCTGATTTGAACTCGCTGCATAACATTAATCAGAAGGGAGAAAATTGTTAGATTAATACGGAACACGCTGACAATGTTTCAGATCCTGTCATCATTCACTCCTTTAATCCGTTAAAAGATGCCAGAGCAGATTAATGGAAGGGGTACAAAATGCAGTCTGCAAAAAATTGGTGCAGTTGGCCATTTTTTCTCAGCCGCCATGGAACATTTTTTCCAAGAATTCCAGCAAAATTGCACTTTGCGAGCTAGGTAAATTGTGCCCATAATTGCGTATTCAAAGGATTGAAATTTAGGTCATGACAGTCATTAACAGGAGGCTCCCGTGCATCTGAGCCCACTGCACCTTTCCCTGTTTTCACTAAGGAAAGTACAACTGTCAAATTTTAATCTCCAATATAAAGTTAATGGGAAATAAGGCAGAAGTGGTATGTGCATGTCATGTAGATGGATCTCGCTTTGTGCCTGGCTGGAAGAGCTTAAACAGAGCCTCTGGAAGCACCACAACAACCTAAAGGGGTCATTTACAAAAGAGGTTGCAACCAGCCATTTGTTTACACTTTGCACTTTGCCCAGTGTCGGACTGGGACACCAGGGACCCACCCAAAAACCTTTGACTAGGGGCCCACCAATTAATCTTAAACCAGGGGCCCACTCTTAGTACTATTATTCTTCCTTTCCTCACTCATCTATTCTCCTTTTCTTTACATACTATAATCTATTATTCCATCTATTTAGCCATTTTTTGTTCTCATAGAAATAGGTAATGGCCATGAAATAGGCCAAAAGTTTAGCAGCACTGACACCTTGGCCTACTGGGACTTTTCCTGGTATCCCGGTGGGACAGTCCAACACTGACTTTGCCTTCTGCTCTTTATGACTTGGTGCACAAAGTTATAGCTTACCCCACAATTCCAGAGCTGATTGAGTTAGGGGGAGGCATATAGGTGACCCCCCTACACATGCTTGGGTACCTTGAGCATTTTGTTTTGGACTCGGAAGTATGCAGGAACAGAAAGTAATGTAAATAATACACAATTTTTATAACCCAGGGATCCCCAATCTATTTTACCCATGAGCTAAATCCAAATGTAAAAAGAAATGGGGGAGCCACACAATTATGAAAACATTCCTGTGTGATTAAAAAATGGGCTGTGATTGGCTATTTGGTAACCCCTATGTGGACTGGCAGCCTACAGGAGACTCTGTTTGGCAGTACACCTGGTTTTTATAAAACTAAAATTTGGTTCCAAGCCAGGAATTCAAAAATAAGCACTTGCTTTGAGACCACTGGGAGCAACATCAAAGCGGTTGGCGAGTAACATGTTGCTTATGAGCAATTGGTTGGGGATCACTGTATAAGCACTTCACCACGATTACAGCTCTTAAGGCTGAAAAGAACTGGATGCACTAGAAAAGTAGCAGGAACATAGTAGTAAGTCTGCCTGGGATCATAACAGCTGAATTTAAACAGATGCAGAAGATGGTATAAGAGCTATTAAAAAGCCATCTCACGAAGCCTCCCAAGGTGAAGTGCTCCAGCCAACACCATAAACCATATTCACTAAAGACTCTCAGCTGCCTGATTCCGGCTCACAATAAAATGTAATAATTTACAATACAGTGTTTCATGGGTTCTACAGTACTACCCCAGGTAACAGAAAGCCCCATGTAGCTGTCTTTTTATGGGACTACAGCTACATGGGGCTTTCTGTTACCTGGGGTAGAACTTCCCTTCATAGGATAAAGAATGTTGTTGCTCAAGCAGTAGAACATGAATAATAATGTTTCAGTATAAGGTCCAAATTCCATGTGTCCATGCACATTATATTTTATTTAAGGAACATTCATAGAAGTAGTACAATTAGAGAAATTAAAGGAAAGTTCTACATGCAGTGGGGATGGAAAGTGGATGGCATTTGGGCATCCTGTGGGACACAAGGTGTTTGGCAGCCCTGTACTTAAAGTGCACCTATCAGTTTCCCCTTCTGGAGGTTGGTTGCTGTAGGTATACTTGGAGTAAAATAATCAGAAGCTTTTAGAAGAAATATCTTTACCTATCAGTTATTAAGAGCCATGGTGAGAGCAACAAGGCACGGGAGCAGTTTGCTGTCAGTCTCTGTTGTACAAAAGCAATGGAGACTCAACCACTATGTCTGACTATAAACCCAGAGAAGCACAGAGCAGGTTTTATTATGGGTTGGCATACATGATTAAACTGGTCTTAATCTGACTATTTATTTTCATTCTAATTGGCCAACATATGGTCCCCATTAGCTATCCCAACACATCTTGGTGTTTAGTGTTTACAAGACAAGTATGGTATATCAGTTATTTTGGGCTGTTATGTTTGGATCACAGTACATCATGTTTTCAATTGGTTTTAAATGTGTTGCTTTAATTGCTAAAACACATTATTTCTGATGTTACTGTAAAGCCTGGGGACATGATTTTGGTTCCCCTTCACAATTTTTTATTTGATTTCTAGTAACTACCCCTGTAATTAATGTCCCAGCAGGACTGAAGTTAGAAATGAAGGGGCCAAGGGCTATACAGGAGGGGTTCAAACCAAATATTATTTATGCTAAATATTAACATGCTAGACTCGAGGGTAGAATATAGATATCCTTTTGGTTTCCTTTGGGCACAAATTCGAACAGTAAATAACCACCAGCGACTTTATTTTAAACAAACACAGATCCAAGTGTCAAAGAATTGGCCTGAATAGTCAGTAGTAATGAGCACAAGTTTTTGCCAGGCATGGATTTGCAGTGAATTTTTGCATTTCGCCATTGGCAGAAGCCATGATAAAATGCCCATAGATTTTTGCATTTTGCTTGTTAAAAAAACGCTTATTGAAGTGCATTTTTTTTAAAATTTTTCTGTAAAGTGAAATGGGAGAGATTTGATTATTGCTAGTAGTCAGTAGATAAATGCATTGATCTGATTGACCATCTAATTGATTAAGTAACTGAGCCAAGGAGGTTACTGTAGTTAAGGGTCTGGAAAAATGATCCACTTTTGTCACAGTTATTATTATTGAGCTCCAACTGTCCCAAGACTCAATAGTATGGTCAGACTGGCCTACTGGGAATCCGGAAAAATCCCGGTGGACCCTGATCCTGTTAGGGCCCTGCTCTCTGCCTACAAGCCAGCCACGTTCCAGAAACTTCAAACTAAATTAAAGATGGTGTGTGTTCCACGGCACGGCCATCTTGAATTTGTTATTTCAGTAACACACTCTTAATTCCGGATTGTGCCTAGTTTGGGTCCTTTTGAAACGATATACTGCATATACTTTTTAACTACAAGAAGAGTTCTTTATTTTGTATTTTCACTCATATAGGTCACTGTCTTTTCCCTTGCATTTCTGTGTTGGTCTGCGTGACTGCACATCTCGAGAGATGAAGTGTCCATTTCAAGTGCACCAATTACTAAATACCATGCTGTTTTAAATAAGGACCTGCACAGAAAGGCAATCGTGGTTCCCTGCGGTTGAAATTATATATTACTTGCTTTTGCTTTTAGAATCAAATACAAAAAATACTACCCTGGCAAATGTGGGTCTCCTCTCACTAACTGTGTAATGTCATTCCTGTTTCTTTTTTTTTATTGAAGAAAAGTTTTTAAATTAACAAGTCAGAAGTAAGAAAGAAAAAAGAAAATGACAGGAGAGAAAGGTAACTTATAGAACTTATAGTACTTCCTGTTTCTGGTCATCTTTTTAGATAGAACTCAAGGAACCCTGACCCACTTGGATGCAGCAGACTATCGACTAAACTAAAAATAGGCTATAGCTAGGGTCATAGAAGACTAGCAAGATCTCATTTGGTGGCCAAATGACCTTCAGTTTTTGGCTTACGATTTTTTTTTAATAAATGTAAAATGTTTATCAGTTTTACATTTTTATAGCACAAGACCATGAGTGCATTTTTACAACATGCTGTTATGGACAAGCATTATGGTGTTACAACGGCTTGTGTTAAGGTGATCATGCAATACATGTTTTATTCCTATCATAATAAATATGAACAGTGATGTACGGTGAGAAATTAGAGAAGAATAGGAAAGGGGGAACAAAAAAGGGAAAGTGGGTTTTCTGTGCATTGAACCACTTGTTACATTAGGTTTGCTACAATCTTTCAGAACTTCACAGCCACGTTGAAGGACCACCATGGATATGCCTCTGTCTCTGCATCATCTTCAAAAGGTTGCCTTATCTGGGTTTCTTCTGAGTTTGCTTAATGACTTTTAAACTAGTGTTGTTCTTGGAGATAGGTAAGGGCAGACGGGGAGATTTGTGATTATTTATGCATGACTGTGAGTGATGTATCGAAAATGCTTCCTTATTGGAAATAACTGACATTGCTGGCAGTTAAACCAACATATTATGAAGTCGTCCAAAGTTGTCTCTGGAGGAATTTTTGGGAGATTTGTCACCCACAGTCACCCATAAATAATCACGTGCGACAAATCTCCCCATCGGCCACAGCTCTTAACTGGGGGAGAGTCAACTTTTGAGACCGATGTTTTAGTCAGGAGACACAATAAATGCCCTCAAGTTAGGAGGTGCCAGACATAATAAGGACCACCATATGTGGCTTACAGTTCCTTGATGTGGAATGGTACCTTAGTGACTTTGATTATCAACTTTACACTAAAACCCCCTAGAAGATTCCTGCTCATAGGCAAACAATCTTAACTTAATGTTCTTAAGTATCATAATTCTTGTGTGGGTAGTTGGAAGGCCTTGCTGTTGTATGTGACTCAACAGCTGTAGTACCTGGATGGTTATTGTCAGGGCCCAAAGGCTCAAGTTGGAGTTACGGACCAAGGAGGAAGCAGCAGGTTCCAAACACAGTTCACTGCATCCAAGGGGTTAAAGAAGTAGAGCAGTCAATCCAGGCAGATGTCAATTCAGAAATGTCGCATATCAAGATATCGCATATAAAGATATATAACAATAAAAGCATTTATTGGATTCACCTGCAGCCTGGAAGGCTTGAACTCCAAAACACCTCTGCTGTGTGCAAGCTACCGACTGTCATTCACCTTTTACCTTATGGCCAAAGCTCTGTTTGCTGTATTTCATTAAGTGCATCTGCTATGTAGTTGGAAGAAAAGCCCTGAGGTTCATATCCATATTTAGTGAAACGCGTCAGGCAAAAGTGACGTCACTGTAAGCTGCGGGGAAGACACCACGAGGGAGAGAGACGCCGGCAAATCTTCTCCTTTGAATTTCAACCAGTGACACCTGCTAAAGACTTACCTACAGTATAGATGACTAAAACTCATAGAAACAAATGTGAGTTGAATATTTTAAAGTTTTTTAAGCCTTTTTAATAAATCAGTATTACACTATGCAACTTCTGTATCCTTGCCTTGGAGCCTAACAGTGGCTGGTGGAGGAGAGGAGGACACTGGGAACCATTATTACATGCGATAAAATTACCATTATCTTGTAAGTAGATATTTCTTCTAAACTTGGTGAAGGCTCCAGAGAACACAGAATTCAACTATACACCAATCTGGGACAAAAAGAAAAGTCTCATTAAAGGGGAACTTACATTAGTGAACTTTTGTTTTTCCAGCACAGGGGGCTTTGAGAACAACTGAAAATACTACACCATATTGCGTCCTTGTTTTTTATGCTTTCTCCGTTTGCTTTAGGCGCTGTTCCACAAGAAAATATTGTTATATATCTTTATATGCGATATCTTGATATGCAACATTTCTGTATGCAGCTGAGAGACTGAAAAGGAACGGCAGGGGAGAGACATTCTAAAGGGCTAACTAATCCTACATTTGTTTTTTATTATTTTTTAGAGGTCAATTCCGGCAGCAAGGTTCTTAGTCGATATAACAGGCCGGGGTCAAGATCAGGAATTAAAGGTCAGAAGTAATATAACACACCCAGGAACACAATAGGTTCTGGCTTCCTTTTAAAGGCAGATTTTCTTGGTATAACATGCATGATGACATCACACGCTGACGTTGCATGTTGAAGCCGCTGGATTGACACACCGGCGTCCCACGTGGTTCCCCGGGGCACCGCCATTTTGGGGAAGAGCGCTCCTTGCAGTTATTTGCTCACATTAAAACTGTTTCCCTATCTACTGTTTCTTGAGAAACACATTCCCCAGACACAGTGACTAAGCAATAGGAATTTTCCACTATGACTTTATCTTAGTGTTTCTTGTACTATACCCTACATATTAATATATCTTATTATATAGTGTTCACATAAAATGGACAGTTATCCTTTTATTTTATACATATGGCTATAGTAAAGTGGTTTGTGATCGTTTTTGAAACCAGCAAATAAGATTCTGTCGTACTGAGAAGATTCTAGTGTATCAAGAGATGACTTATTCCGTTACAGTCCATGGACAACATAGCTTGATTGTTTGATGTTTAGATCATGTACTATTTTTTTATAATTAATGGAAAAACAAGGAAAAGAAGGTGCACAGTAGAGAGAAGAAACGAGACTAGGAAGGGGGAACTTGAGAAAGGTCAGAGGATCACATTGTTGCACTTTCAATATGTCATTGCTTGGAAGTAAGGCCATTGAATCTCTTCATTAATTATCTGATAGCTGAGGTGACATCAATGGTCTATTTATGGCTTGGAGATGAAGGAACCTTTGTATTCGTCAGCTCATTTTCTAGAGCATCTGATGTCACTGAGGCTTAGGGCTAATGAGTTGGATTACGTTTTCAAAGATTGGATAGTTTGGAGTGTGTTGGTTGGAAGGGATCTCACTTTTGTCAGATTTATGATGAATGTGAATTTGTTTAAGCATATAGTAAGATTGGTTGCTATGTATCATAACATTTGGCAGCCAACTGACAATTTTTGGTCATTCTGGTGCACTTAGAGTAAGGAAAGCAAAGCTGAGTTTTGAATTTTCAAATACTCTGCTGCAAATTAGAGTAATGTTTATTGTTGTCACTGATATTTGTAACTGGTTATGGCAACCAACTTATGGTCATTTAGGGTTTGTAAGAGAAGAATCAGAAACGTCTATTGTGCCCAAACTTTCAGCCTTAGTTGAAATGCTAGCAATTCTAACCATTCATACTGTCGGTTTAGTACCTTCTGAAGGTCAGGAATGTATTTATTCATATGTGATTTTTCATCGTGTAGTGATTTGTGGGAAAGGTGGCTTTGTATTTTTATGATCATAAATGCAGTGGCCAAATAAATATGTGAAATATGTGTGCCTACACAGAATTAATGATGTATAAAACAGGAGGCTCAATACATTGAGGTTTATACTCAGGTTTGAAGAAATACATATTAAATACTAAAAGTAGAATTTATCCCATTTTTTTATTTAAACAAATCGACCTAACTCCCATTCACAAATGTAACTAATTTATCAAGAAATCAGCTTGAAAAAGTCGGTTCAGGAAAAGTCTAAAAAATGACTCCCAAAAAACCCCAGAATTATCATATGAAAACCAGCACAGATCACAATGTCTTCAAATTGTAAAAGGGACATCTGCCATTGACTTCTACATGTCCTCGACGTGTTTTCGCTGGAGTATTTTCAGATTCATATTTTTAGCAGCTTTGGGGTATAATAAATCCTCTAAAAATTTGAGTTTCCCCCTTAAAAACTTGACCAGAAAAAAATGAGGCTTCATAAATAGGCCTCTTAGTGTATTGTCAGAAGACAAACCCTAGGTGATTACTGAGCGATGGGTGCAAATAAAAAGGGGTCATTTACGAAGACCATTTATCAAGAGCGAATACTCTAAAATTGATGAACATCATTAAAGGGCACCTGCTGGGTAAAAATGTTATCCCCAACCAAAGTTGTGGGCTAATAGATCCCGCATTCCGGTTGGGGATAACAGTAGTTTTTTTTTTCAAAAAAAATGCCCCCCACCAGCGCTACACTACCTGCAATGGGAGTTCCCTCCCGGTGCAAGCAGCCATGTCCGGTCATGCGCATGCACATAATGAAAACATGCCATGAAGTGCTCATTATGTGCATGCGCGTGAGTGACACAACATGGCTGCTCACACTGGGAGGGAGCTCCTGGTGTGGGCAGTGTAGCGTTGGCGGGGGGCATTTTTCAAAAAAAAAAAATCTGTTATCTCCAGCCGGAATCCGGGTTCTATTAGCCCACACCTTTGGTTGAGGATAACATTTTTACCGAACAGGTGCCCTTTATGGTACTTGTGTCCAGACACGTCCCTGCACTTCTGTATGGTTGCCAGTGCCTCCATCCTGTCTCTAGTGATGAATGCTGCTCAGCTTTGCCTAATACACTGGGGAAGTCTGGAGCTGCTGCCACCCTCGACATACAGTAGCTGTAGTACCAGGGTTCCCACAGCAGGTTACTTGAATATACACACCAGACTTGTGCTCAATGAGACTTAAGAAAATTAGTTTTAACCAGTGCTTTGGATGCAACCTCCACTCTGAAAATGAACTTAAAGGGATACTGTCATGGGAAAACATTTTTTTTTCAAAATTAATCAGTTAATAGTTCTGCTCCAGCAGAATTCTGCACTGAAATCCATTTCTCAAAAGAGCAAACAGATTTATTTATATTCAATTTTGAAATCTGACACGGGGCTAGACATTTTGTCAATTTCCCAGCTGCCCCAGTCATGTGACCTGTGGTCTGATAAACTTCAATCACTCTTTACTGCTGTACTGCAAGTTGGAGTGATATCACCCCCTCCCTTTTCCCCCCCCAGCAGCCAAACAAAAGAACAATGGGAAGGTAACCAGCAGTAACGTAACTAGAGAGGGCGGGCCCTGGTGCTTGACGCACAGCTGGGCCCCCTCGTTACGCGTATTTTCGGCCCGCATTTCAGTGGCTCAGGCTGCTGGGGGGCCCTGAGGGGTGATTACTGAGCGATGGGTCTAAGAACAACACTCAATAGTAAAAACCCATGTCCCACTGAGACACATTCAGTTACATTGAGAAGGAAAAACAGCAGCCTGCCAGAAATCATTCTCTCCTAAAGTGCAGGCACAAGTCACATGACTGGGGGCAGCTGGGAAAATGTCTAGCCCCATGTCAGATTTCAAAATTGAATATAAAAAAATCTGTTTGCTCTTTTGAGAAATGGATTTCAGTGCAGAATTTTGCTGGAGTAGCACTATTAACTGATGCGTTTTGAAAAAAACATGTTTTCTGATGACAAGATCCCTTTAATATGTCCAAACACAACAAAATGCAAACAGAATTGCATCTGTTGACTCATATGGTGCAATTAAGGTGGACGCAACTCAAACAAATGATACTGGAAATATGGGGGAAAAACATTGTAGTATGGGTAAAAAATGATATTAATTTGCATCCAAAATTGCACTTTGCATACTACACTTCTCCAAAGTCTGATTGAGTTTTTTTCTCTTTTACCACATTTTGTCTTAAACTGCTTATTTCTAAAAGCAGAGCGAATCATGGGCTTTGACCACTGATTGCACTTGTACCATCAGTCTTGGGGGCAAATTTACTAAAGGGGCGAAGTGGGCTTTTCGAGCTAAAATTGGGCAAAAAGACAATTTGCAGGGACATCGCCAATTTAATAAAAGACGAAGAGGACAATTCGCTAGCAGAAAGTTCAGCGATAGAGAAGTTTTGCTCCATTTTGTCAGGGTGAATTAACACTCAGCTGAACGATCGTTACTCCGCAAATTTATACCTGGCGAATTTATAAGCTGAAGCTACATTCTCAACAATCTTTTTAACCATTTAAGGGGCATGCCACATTTGTTCAAGGGTGGGCTCATGTCTAGGACAATAGAGGATCTCTTTTGTCTTTATTTTGCTTCCTTGGACATTTTTAATAATAAGTGACCACTTCCAGCAATTTCACCAACACTCACTAATAAAGACGTATATATGACCTGTATATATAAGTATGTTAACGAAGAAAGAAAGTAGCGCTAGTGAAAATTAACTTCGAAATGTCTGCGCTGACGAATTTTTGCTGGTGAAAATTTGCCAGCATTCAACTGCCCAGAAGAAACTTTGCATTTCAATAAATATGCATATTCGCTGTGAATTAACGTCTGACAAAGTTGTGCGAAGTGTGGCAAAGCCTTCTGAGGTGAAAAGTTGCCCTTTAGTAAATTCCCTTGGCCTGGGGCAGGTGGGGCCCACGGAAACCTCCCCCATCTAAGGGCCCACTCTGGCACACCACCCAATAACACTCACCTTGCAATCCTGACCCTTGTGCTCCACCATTGCACTTCATAGCCTTTCCATTCTAGCGCACCATGGGACCCTACAGGACCAATGCCCACTGTGTTTTCTCATGGTGCCTTGGTGGGCAAATCCACTGTTAAGCATTGTCAATCCATGCCCCAGCCATCAGTGTTCCAAACTCTTATAATCTGCCTTTTTTTAAAAAAAATCTGACAATTAAAGAGAAATATCAGGTTTGCAGTGTCCATTAAAAGAACCCCCTGTACTTCCGCTGAACAGAACCATTTGTGCTTGGTGGCACTGAACAAGACAAGTAGCTTCATAAATTGTACTAAAAAAGGGAGTCAATCGGACCCTTGATGTTTTAGTGTCTTAAATATTACAGAACTGAATCCTTGTAGCCAGATTTCATGGGCTAAAAAGGAATGTAAACGACAAGATGCGAGTTCCTAGCTATTCCTTGGAGCTGCATAAACATTATTATAAAGAGGCAGTGTTTATAGCATTTGTCATTCGGTTTGAAGCTAATATTATTCTGCAGTTGTTCTTCGTACGGAGCTATAATTTAAACACATTTAACAACCGGGCCTGAGAGCTTTATTTGTATTAACATTTTTAAGGAAGAAGAATTTGGAGCTGGTAAGAGTTCAAGCATGCTCCGTCTTTCTATTGCTATTGTAGGTTTGTGACCTTTTGTGCTAGGTATCAGTTTTCTCTGATTGCACACTCTATCACTTCCATCTCACTGCTGTCCGTGGGGACATGAAGCAAACCCTTAATACATATAATACAAACCAGCCCACCACTAATTTATTGGTACTTCACTCCAAGTGGACTCCAGCGACAAAAGAAAACCTAGAAAGGAAAAGAAATAAACGTTTATTGTAAGACTCATGAAACATTATATCCCCAAACAATCCTCTCCCTACAGGCGGTTTCTTTAATAAAATTAAAGGGCCACTAAATATCCAATGTGACACACCTCAATAAGTGTCTCTGCCTCACTGCTTTTTAGTAAGGGCATGAATTTCATTTTCTAGAGCTATTCTTAAAGTGCCTTCATAAATCTGCAATGCACGATATTTTTAGGTGAACATAGTTATATTATGAGGACAATATATAGTCTAGGAAGCAGGAACCAGGTATGAAAGTTGGGTGCTTAGAGATATTAATATAAATCAATATGTTGCTGTTGCTCAATAACAACTTTCCTTTGTTTAGTGAATCAGAGAAGCACTGCAAAAATATAAATCAATTAATGCTGAAAAAGGTTATAGATAGTGATTCGCCAGGCGCGAATTCGCGCGATTCGCTGCCGGCGAATAAATTTGCGAAACGGCGCTAATTCGCCCATCACTAGTTATAGACAATTTTCTGCTTGGTTATTTACTGGTGCTCCAAGGTCTATCTATATTCTTCCAGATATGATATCAGCTGCCAGGGGCAAGGGCAGGTTGATCAAAATACTCCATGCACCATCAGCATAAGGCAGGCCAGTTGGGTTTCTCATCTCCCAGCTAGTGGAGTTCAAGACTAGAAAAGACTTTTAAAAATAATTAAAACTTGGTATAAAAAAAAAAAAAGACAGGAACCTCCCAAATGATCAAATGGGTCTCTAACTTTTTAACATATTTCACGGTACTGTTTTAATTCAAGGGGCACAAATCTTTCTTCCATTAAGTGTGACTCTCATTAAGGGTAAAGACAGAAAGAGTGGTCTGCACACAGTTACAGGACTTACCCGTTTCCATCTGTAGCTTAAAGGACATGTAACCCCCCCCCCACACACAAACGTTTAATCAGTGAACAGCCTCTTTGAAATCTTTAGATACCTGACACTCTGGTTGTTAAAAGGTTAACAGTAAGGCTGCAGCATCCCCTTAATCACTTAGAATTGCTTCTCCTCCTTTAATCCACTCTGCCCCCTCCCTCAGGAATTTACTTTGGCTGTTGGCTCATGATCATGCTAAGTTTTTTCAGCTCTGATTACTAAACACACCTTCCAGTTTTACAGCCAATGAAGAGATAGCATTGCTGGTTCCCATAGAAACTCTAGCTGTCTGATCCTATTTGTTTCTCCTAACCTCCTCTCCTGAGCTCAGCTTAACCATTACAGTGCTCAACCTCAGCAGAACTTTTTATTAAATGATGTTGTGCCTGTGTAACCTGCATTCTGCATTGCATGAACTTTACAGCAAACATGTCTCAATGTTACTGATGTTGTGTCAGATGGAAAATGGCCACCGGGTGAAAGCTGTTATTTGTTTTAGGAAAATGGAGGGCTGGCAAATGGAGGGGGTATATGCAGTACAAATGATGTGGCTTGGGTTCGGAAGATATGCCCAACTTATATACATGGTAGGAAAGTATGGGCTTTACATGTCCTTTAAGGGCCTGTAAATGCAACCTACTAAGTGTAAGTATTCTGTTAGAATCCATTAAAAGATATAGCTTTCCCTAGTTAAAGTATCCAATTCCCCAAGTCACAAAAGGCAGTCCCTACTCTGATGCGCAGAAACAAAAATGGTCAGTGGAAGTGTTGTCTACTGATGCCATGCCATGCTTTAGTGCTATATATATATATATATATATATATATATATATATATATATATATATATATATATATATATATATATATATATATATATATATCTATCTATCTATCTATATATATATATATATATAGTCCACAAGGTAGCCAGCACTCTCGATAAATGTGTTTGAATTGCCTGGGTGCAGTATCAATAATTTCAATTTAAATCCACAAAAAAATGGTTTTATTATTTAGATGTGAGACTAACGTTTATCTGAATAATTAAACCATTTATATTTTCATAAGACCTGAGAGTGCGGATCTGTCTTTGTGGATACCTATTTATATATAAATGTTTCCTACTGGGTTCCACAGAAAGAGGACCCTGTGGTTTATTAGGAGAAGGTGAAATCATTACTGCAAAGTTACATCTTTTAAGGTATTTCCTGTAAGGTTTTGCTAGGATTCAAATCAGGAACATTCTGATTACTGTTTGCACTGCCTTATGTTCTTGGGCCAGGTGCTCAGCAGCTTCCTGTGGTTTTTCATCACATACCATCAGCCTTATTGGTCATGTAAAGTCAGCCAATCACAGCCGACTGTGCCCTATTAATACTCTTGTTCTACCACATTTACTAAATTAGAGAAAGAAGAAGAAAGAAGAAGATGCACTCGAACGGTTCAATGCGGTGTACCTCCAAACTTTTATTGGTGCGGAGTACAAAAGTCAAACGTTTTCAGAGGCCTCACGCCCCCTTCGTCAGTGATGAAGTACACAAATGCAAATACAACCCAAAAGTGTTGAAATACCCACCAATCCCCACCTCTTTTGACGTATCTTATGCATCCAAATTCATGTGAGAGTATGCGCGTGACGTGCAGAAACCATTGGCGCTTGCGTCACTATCTTGTCAACCAGCGCAGGTGAGTGGATCCGCCTACCACTTCTCCGGTGTATATTTTTGACAGTTCATCCAGAGCTTTTCTTCTATAACTCAATCCTCCAATTTCAGGAGTTGATCAATATGTCACTCCATTTGTTTCTTGGTCCCATGGGTGCCACCCCAGAATAAAGCCTCTAAAAGACAGGGAATGCTTACCATTGTATCCAGGGGGGGACAGGAGGGACAAGTGTTCTGAGTGCCGAAGATTTACGGCCATTTTTGATTCGAAACAGCCGAAAATGCGGAAGTGTCGAACAGCCGAAGTCCCGAAGCGGCGAAAAGACCCAAGTCACGAAAACAGCCGAAATTGAAGTCCTGAAGCCATGAGTTAAATTCTACTGAACACCAATTTGTGTTTTTTTTTCTATAGGCCCCTGCCACCAATGTTTTTTTAAAAAATATTTTTTTGGGGCCCCATTTTTTTAACTTGTAAGGGGTGGCCTTGCCACTAATGTTTTTTAAAAAAAAACTTTTATTTGGGGCCCTGGCACCAATGTTTTTTTTTTAAAACTTTTTTAATGTGTGGTCTTTTAACTGTGATGTGGAGTGGGCGGGGTCTGGGGAAGGACTTGGTGCCAGGGTGGGCACGGCCCAGGGGGCCCCGAAAATGTTGTTGTACAGGGCCTGTGATTTCTAATGGCGGCCCTGATTTATCACCATCATATTAATTACATGTTAAATTATATGGTGCAAAATGTAAAAAAATAAATACATTCAAGTCTGAGGAAAACATTAAATTCAGGGTGCCAAAGATTATTCTTTTCCTTTTATGCAATCGTTACTCATTCAATCAATCAAAAAATCAACTTTATGTATAGTTTCCTATTTGCATGTCACTGTCACTTCATGTTTGTAAATAATGCTTTAATAAATCAAATGAGAAAGTCAATCAGCCTACATTCTTGCTTTGAGGGTCTCACTGATGGTCTCACTATATTGCTTGGTATCAGTGAAAATCTAGAGAGGAATAACATTTCGTATAATATCTGCCTGACCCCGGTGACCCCGATACGGACATTTGATTGTCAGATCTTTGAGTGTAAGTTCGAAATAAAACACATTTAACCAAATTTCCTTTTGACTGTGACATCTAATTCTGACTCTGACAACTTGTTGTCAGATCTCGGAGCCAAAGCCGGGATCAAAACACATTTACTGTCTGAAAATGACATTTGATTCTCATAGCCAACTATTTGATATAAAAGTCACAGAGATACGAAAAAGAGAGAAAGAAAAACAATCTGGAAATTTGGACAAAAAAGCTCCAAATAAAGGTAATGTACAGCAAGGTCTTCCAAAGGGTTACCAACAAGCAGTTCCAAAAAGAAAAGGCAATAAGAGGTGGAAAGATTGGGCCATAAAAATTAGAAAAATAAAGTTCCCCACCCTTCGACTATAGTGATAACTGTATATTATTTGTGCTATTATCAAGGGGTAGAAGACAGGTAAAATATAGCCCATATTTCTTAAAGGAAAACTATACCCCCCAAACAATGTAGGTCTCTATTAAAAGATACTGAGTAAAACAGCTCACGTGTAAAACCCTGCTTCATGTAAATGAACCATTATCATAATAATATACTTTTTAGTAGTATGTGCCATTGGGTAATCATAAATAGAAAATTGCCATTTTAAAAAATAAGGGCCGCCCCCTGAGATCGTAAGATTCACTGTGCACACATACAAACCACATGTAAGGTCACATGAGCCAATTAACAGACAGAGTTCTGCCTTTTGCTTCCTCACTTCTTCCTGTTACAGTTAGTGTTGTAGTATTTCTGGTCAGGTGATCTCTGAGGCAGCACAGATAGAGTCACGAAATGGTGGTTCAAGGCAAGAGATGTAAAAGGGCAATATTTATGTAAATATATATTCCAGTTTGGTAAGATTCTTTAATATGTCATTCAATTTGATATAAACTATCTGTTGCTTAAAGTGGACCCGTCACCCAGACATAAAAATCTGTATAATAAAAGTCCTTTTCAAATTAAATATGAAATCATATTTCTTTTTTTTATTAAAGTTTTCATAGCTGTTGTAAACTCATTTAAAAATCTTAGCTGTCAATCAATATTGCCTGCCCCTCCTCTATGCCTAGGCATAGAGGCGGGGAAGCAATTACTTTCACTTTCAATTCAGCACTTCCTAGATGTCACTGCTCTCCCCCACATTCCCCCAGTTCTCTTCACCATTTAATTGTGTAGCCAGGGCATGGGAATGGACATCAGGTCCCACATTCTGGTGCACAAACAAGATTCTGAGATGATACAAGGCTTGCCTTAATAAAAGTGTCCACAAAATGGCTCCTGCCTGCTTGCTATAATTATGAATTCACAGACTGATGGAAACAATATTCAAATAATTTATACAGTGTAATTAAAGTTCATTATGCTTGACTAACATGATAAAATAGGATTTGAAATAATTTTTTTGGGTGACGGGTCCCCTTTAAGTATTCATTTTGGGGGTATAGTTTTCCTTTAATGTAGACTGGGCAGCTTCACTTCAAAAAAACTAACCACAAATAAAACGACCCCACAATACAGAATGTTTATTATGACAAAAGGGATGGTGACTTCTTTTCATACTACAGGTATGGGATTCGTTATCCAGAAACCCGGAAAGCTCTGAATAATGGAAATGCTGTCTCCCTTAGACTCCATTTTATCCAAATAATCCAAATTTTAAAAAAATTATTAACTTTTTCTCTGTAATAATAAAACAAAACCTTGTACTAGATCCCAACTAAGATATAGTTATTCCTTATTGGAAGCAAAACCAGCCTATTGGGTTTATTTAATGTTTACATGATTTTCTAGTAGACTTAAGGTAAGAAGATCCAAATTACAGAAAGATCTGTTATGGGGAAAATCTCAGGTCCTGAGCATTTTTGAATAACAGGTCCCATACCTGTATTATGGAAACACAGTTAATGGAAGCATATTTATACATTTGCTGTATGTCAATTTCACGTTGTTGAGGACCCACACAGAAATGATGGACTTTCCTGCCCATCCCAGGTCACCATAAATGAATGAGTCGATTCCCTCATAGACCAAGGCAGATGTGTCACAAAGCAAAGAGTCCATCCCATCCCCTGTGTTTTTATCTTTTGCAGAGGTTGGACATTGGGACTCTCTAGACATCAATACTTGCCATTCAGAGGACTGAGGTGATCAGAAAACCTCAGAGGCTCTTTGTTCTACTAAATTAAGCCCCCCAAGAAAAGGAGGCAGCTTCAGTAGCCACATTAAAAAGGCAGATTGTGTACGTTTTTTGGACGCTGGGGTAAGTTTTTTGACGCCGGCGTCCAAAAACTGGACATCGACAATTTTTTTGACGCTGGAAAATTTTCGCGCCCATTTTGAGAATTTATTCAGCAGCAGCGGATCACATAAATTCGCCGCGAATTTGCCCATCACTAGTCAGTGGGTGACTGTGCCACAATTATACTGAAATGAGATCATGGCAATTTATGGCCGAAAATTCTACTTTGCACACTGCATTTTGGGGGTATTCTGGATAAGGTATTTTTCTGTAATTTGAATCTCCATACCTTAAGTCTACTTAAAAATAATTAAAATGTTAAATAAACCCAATTTGCCTCCAATAAAGATTAATTATCTCTTAGTTTAGATCAAGTACAAGCTACTGTTTTATTATTACATTTTAATTATAATGTAGTCTATCATCATCATTTATTTATATAGCGCTGTCAAGATACGCAGTGCTTAGTCTATGGGAGATAGCCTTCCCATAATAAAGAGTTTCTGGATAATGAGTTTCCGGTTAACGGATCCTATACCTGTAGTAATTAGGATATTTCTAACTGAAATAACTTTATCTTCTACCCCCTTCAAATTAAACTGGAATTGGATTTAGCATCACCTGAGGAAGAGGAGAAGATGAGAAGGGAGGCTGAGAGGCATGTTGGACTCCTCAACCTGCTGACCAACACCCACATTTGCCTAGAACTCTAGCAGGGGCACTTTTACTCTATATCAGTCAGAATTTACCTTCCATAATATGTGTTAAGGAAGTATATTTAAAAATAGTAAGTGCCATGATTAAAGTAACCTATGCAGTTTAACTTGCCATTTGTGCGTGCTCTTCACTATTCAATTGAGGGAAGGATTGGTGTGTGCTGAACACATGTACAATTTCACTGGGATTTAGAAGTCTTTGTGTTATAAACAGTGAGAAAATGATTGTTTATAATATCAAGAATAGGTGGCTGGAGTCGCTTTAGAGAGATTTATGTGAGCAATTAATCAGCAGGAGGCTCCTGTGCGAATGTTATTAAATATAATAATTACACCCTTCACTCTGAAATGAAAGCTGTTAAAGGAGAAGGAAAGGCTAAAACTAAGTAAGCTTTATCAGAAAGATCTATATATAAATACACCAGTAAACCCTCATAGTATTGTTGCTCTGAGTCCTCTGACAAAAGAAACACCACATTTCTTTCCTTCTATTGTGTACACATGGGCTTCTATATCAGACTTCCTGTTTTCATCTTAAACCTCCAGGGCAGGGCGTGAGCATGCTCAGTTTGCTCCTCTTCCCCTCCCTCCTCCCCTCCCTGCTGTAATCTGAGCCCAGAGCTATGACTGAGCAGGGAAATGCAAGCAGGAAGTGATGTCACACCAAGTGAATATGGCAGTTTTTATCCTAAACAAACAGAGAGAGTTTCTAGAGCTGTTACTCAGGTATGGTAAAGCATTCTACAGAATAAATATAGTGTTATAGCTTGTACTATTGTGGCTAATCTATTGACAATAAACTTCTTCGGTACCTTTCCTTCTCCTTTAAGAAGGCATCACAGCAAATGGAGCAGCAGTTGGGTAGACGTGTGGATGCTCTTACTTTGCAAATAAATACGCAGCCCTCTCCTTCCAACTTGGTTGCATTAAAATTAGCTGAACAGGCTTGCCTATCACACTTGCAATATCAAACCAAAAAAAAGCTGCTGTTCTTCAGGGCTAATTTCTTTGAGCACAGGGAAAGGGTGGGGAAAATTTTGGCTTACATATCTAAGGCTCAGTCCTCCGCTCCGGTAATATCTGAGCTTTATAATTCACAGGGAGTAGTGCAGCACCACCCCAACGACATCATGTCTACTCTACAAGAATATTACTCCTCTTTATATACCTCAAGGTTGGCAGTCTCCCCAGAGGACTTGCAAAACTACTTTAGAGATATTTGCTTGCCCATTTTACAGCCTGACCAAATTGATACTCTAGAGGCAGACATAACTGAGCAAGAGTTGATAGCAGCTATTGAGGCTTTTCCCCCTGGGAAGGTACCTGGTCCTGATGGCCTTCCCATTGAAATTTACAAACGCTTCGCTTTCAGAAGGTAATTACCCCTGCATTAACTAAGACCATTAAGGATGCATTGGACTCTCAAACTTTACCCCCCTCTATGTATGAAGCGACAATAATCCCGCTGGAAAAACCTGGCAAGGATCCAAGGCAATGTGATGCTTATCGTTCCCATTTCCTTGTTGACAATGGATATCAAAATTCTGGCTAAGGTACTTGCAACATGGTTGGGCTCAGTAATTCACCATTTGATCAACGAAGACCAAATTGGTTTCATACCGGGTAAATCCACAGCCCTGAATAAACGTAGACTGTATGCTAACTGAAGTCTTCCTCATGACAACCGAGGCCAAAGAACCATAGTAGCTTTGGATATAGCCAAGGCGTTTGTGGTGGGGGTACCTATGGCAAACGCTACAGTCAATTGAGTTTGGTCCCATAGTTATTAATATGATCAAACTTCTGTATGCGGCCCGACAGCTGCGGTAAGAATTAATAACTCTTTAACAGCTCTATTTCAACTGCACAGAGAGACTAGACAGGGGTGCCCACTCTCCCCTCTTTTGTTTGCTCTGGCAATCGAGCCCCTAGCCCATCTTATCAGGAAGCACGAGAATATCTCAGGCTTTAAATTTGGTCATAGAGAGGATAGGGTTCAATTACATGCAGATGACGCATTGCTCTACTTGGGGGTCAGAGAAGATTCCTTAAAAAATGTAATGTCCATTCCATCAGAGTTTGGCACAATGTTTGGACTAAAATTAAACCAAACCAAGTCTATTGCACTTTTGATAGACCCACTTTTGGAGCATGAACGTTCGGCTAGCTTTCCCTTTAAAATAGTGAATAGAGTTCACTTACCTTGGGGTGTTAGTGAAGTCTAATCTGTGGTCCTATCAGCATTTAAATCTAGACCCACTTCTTGACTGGATGGTGAACAAGCTGAAATTGTGGTCTGACTTACCCATTGGTCCTTCAGGAAGAGTCCAGCTTATCAAAATGCTTTTTTTGCCCAAACTCTTAGTCTTATATATGCTTCAACATGCCCCTCTGTGGATACCCAAATCCTATTTTGTTAAAACAAATGCTCTCTTTAGACAATTAATTTGGGCTCATTCCAGACCCAGGCTAAAGTTAGAAAAGCTAATGTGTGCTAAAGCTAAAGCAGGTCTAGCCCTACCAGATATGTATCTGTATTACCTGGCAGCCCAACTGAGGCATTTAGTCACTTGGGTAGAGAGTGCTCACCATAAAACCCTCCATTCTCTTTGGGTGCAATTAACTGGGTTTGACCTAAACCCGATGAGCTGGTTTCTGGGTAAGCCATTGAATAACCATAATCAAGTAAGTAAGTCACTGCGTAAGACTTGGCAGCTGGCTAATAAAGCAATAATGTCTACAGTTGCAGACCCACTCACGCCACTTTGGAATAATCAGGACTACCCAGCAATTGCCAAACTTGGCCCTATGCCTCAGTGGGTACAGTGTGGTATTATTACTCTTGGGGATGTGTGGCATGATGGAAAGCCAATCTCCTTTGTGCAGTTACGTGATCACCACCACCTCCCGCAGAACCAGTGGCTAAATTTTTATAGGCTCAGTCGTGCCCTTAAAGTAGTTCACAAACAACGTAATATCACCCTCTCCACCCACCCATTCCTGCCATACATTAATACGGGACACACCAAAGGTTTGGTTACTATGCTGTATGCTAGATCACAGCAGAGTGTCCACGGTAGTACTCTCCAGGAGCTATGTCATAAATGGGAAACAGAAGTGGGGAATATCTCAGAGGAAAAATAGCAGGAAGTGCAAGAATCTACTCTTTTGGTATCCCCCAACTATAGGTTATGTACCATCCAATTGTATATCATACATAGAGCATATTACACCCCTGCCAGACTTCACCTCATTAATGCCGACACCCCCAATCTTTGCACCAGATGTGCCTTAGAAAAAGGATCTTTTATACATATAATGTGGAGTTGCAGCAAGATCACTTTGTACTGGGGACCTATTTTAGATACCTTGGATGCTATTATGCAAAGTAAAATGGATAGATCACCGAAAGTGTGCATATTAGGTACATTGCAGGACCTTAAGATGAACCAGTATCAAGTTCTCCTCTTGCAAGAAGCATTGTTACTGGCTAAGCGGCTTATAACTCAGAACTGGAGGAATATTGCCCCTCCTACCTTTGCTAACTGGAAACAAAGCATGCGGGATATATGTAACCTTGAACAACTGGTATATATAAAAAGGGGGTCCCTACTAAATTTCATAAAATTTGGGGCCCTTGGTGGGATGTATTGCCCCTTCCACATATGCGCACGATAGTTGGGCAATAATGACCAGGAAAGCATGTTATTACCAAGTTTGTGATATATTGCACTCCTTGTTTCTTTTTTTCTGGCATATTTGTATAACTCCGACTCATGTTGCTCTCTATGTAATCATAAGTATTGATACGTGATGTACAGTTCAACATCCGTGTACTTAATAATCTGAGATTTCTGTAACCAATCAACACGCTGAACAGTGAGATGTTTTTTTTTCTGAT
Source organism: Xenopus laevis (assembly GCF_017654675.1). NCBI lineage: Eukaryota > Metazoa > Chordata > Amphibia > Anura > Pipidae > Xenopus > Xenopus laevis. The sequence goes on from NC_054373.1 coordinate 169,429,196, forward strand.
GTGACAACTTTTCAATAAACTACCTGAGTTTAAAAAAGTAAATATAATAATTAGTTTGAGAGGGCTGCCCGAGAGAATAGTGTGTTGGCCTAATGATCATTATATAAGACAGGGCATCACAACTCAAAGTATTTAAGACAAATACATAAGCAAATAAGTAATGATTAGTATTAAGAAACTCAATGAAGGAATCAGTATGGATCCTTGTCAGATATGAACTTTTGTAAATTAAACTTTTGATGAGAGAACAGATCACCCAGCTCTTCAGTCGTGGGCTTAAGAAATGATCCAAAGCATTTATAATAATCATACTATGAGGTTTAATGAAGTGGTTGCTCCATTCTAGTATATTTATAGTGAATTCAACTGAAAGCCTAAAGACCTAAAGTAAATAGACACATTTGGCTCATGTTGGAGCAGCTGTTCTACACAATAACAGTAAACCTAGAAAGTGTTTAAATCTTCGCAGGAATATCTGTAACCTGCGCCCCTCTATCCGAGCCTCAGTTTGTATGCAAGTGCAGTTTGAATGAAGATGTCACAAGATGCCGCAACTTTGATTCTGTGATATGAAATGAATATGACTTTTCAGTGAGCAGAGTCAGACTGGATTACCTGATTACCGGAGGATCTCCTTGTGGGCCCCAGCCTAGAACACTTCCCATCAGCCCATCCTTATTTCCACGTGGGCCTATATTAAAACCTATACCAATTGGAGCTATTTAAATCGAGTTGCTGTAAAAGTGGGCACAGGGGAGTCTCAGGTTCTCTTGTGGGCCCTTGGAGACCAAGTCCGATACTGTGTGCCATGCAAGCAGTAATTCCAACTTTTCCATGGATATGAAATAATCTTGTGCACAAGGTCTAAGTATACTTATGTTGCACATATAATGCTCTTATGAAAATGAATTCAGAGTGCGAGGGTAGGATTAAAGAGAAGTAATGCCATTTATTGCAGGGAGCTGAAAGGAATGGCAACATTCATTTAATTCTGCACATGGGAACTGGTGCATCAGGTAAAAGTTTGTGAAGATATACTTCTATACCAGTAATTTATTATACAGGCAATTTAACATAATACTGTACTAATAATACTGTTATGGCAATACATTTTATAAAACAGTTTGGATTTTATAGTTAACTTTATATCTTGCTGCATAAAGGATCTCTAACCAGCATTAACTACTGTGCAACATGTGCACTGATTCTGCAGGTGTAACTGGGTGCTATAACTCTAGGTTTTGCCACCTGTCCTGTTTTCACCTGAACAGTCTGGTTTTCAGGAGGGATGTCCAGGTGAATGGCGTAGTGATCAGCCAATCGGTGATAACCACGTCTGTCATGTCTCCAGCATAATCTGTCATCATGCTGTTGTATTTCATTCCTCCTTCCGCTGGACACTTCCTGTATTTGTTCTGCACCTCCATGTGGCTTGTGGCGGAACTGCATTTGAACTAATCAGGCTACCATACTCCCAACATGTGACCTAAAACAGTGCCTTGTGGGAGCTAGGACTCCATTTTACGGTCCATGCTGTGGAGCAGTTTAATCTCCTCTTCACGGTAGTAGGGATGCACCGAATCCAGGATTCGGGCCAGGATTCGTCCTTTTTCAGCAGGATTCGGATTAGGCCATATCCTTCTGCCTGGCCGAACCGAATACGAACCCTAATTTGTATATGCAAATTAGTGTTGGGGAGGGAAATCTCATGACTTTTTGTCACAAAACAAGGAAGTACAAAATGTTTTCCCACCCCTAATTTGCATATGCAAATTAGGATTCGGATTCAGTTCGGCATTATGCCGAATCTCTCGGGGGTTCGGTCGAATCCAAAATTGTGGATTCGGTGCATCCCTACACGGTAGCATCATTGGTAACCAAATAGTCGCACCAAATCACCTCCACAGCTGCCAGCACCCCCAGAAACATTGCTGCAGAGAAATTTCATGCCAAATAATGCTTTGATGCTGCAGTTATATGTTCACTTTTACATGTTTTATATAGTTATAAAATAATTGCAAAACCAACTTATTCAATATTCTGTTGTTTGTATTACAGTTTCACCTCTCCACTCAGCTCTTTATCTATTCCACCTGCCTATCCAGTAAAATCTACAGACTCCAAGCTCAGTCTCTTGGATTGTGGGGAGGTTTAGCTGCAGCCTGCATGTCGAACGACACACTGCCCCAGGGTAATACGTAGGGAGGACAGAACAACGTCATTAGATCCGCCCCTGACATCATCGGACCTGCCCTTGATGTCATCAACCCACCGCCCAGTCTGCCATTCTGCAAAAGGTTGCAACCCTATGTAGCTCACTGCAGCCTGTGTGTGCTGGAGACACTATAGAACTGGTTTGCAGTGGTATATCAACAGTTATCAATACGTTTAAATAAGTTAGGCTAAGGATTACTACCAAAAAGACAACAGGGACATTTTCTTAGTCCTGCACGTGGGAACTGGTGCATCGGGTAAAAGTTCCTACCTCAGCTGTGCACATTGGTTCCCTCTGCAGTAGCAGAGCAGGAAGTGTTCCTGGAAAATACAGTCTTACAGGAAAGTGGAAGTTTTTGTTCAAAAACATACATTTTTAGGTTGGATGATTAATAACGTTGTACCTCTTATAAATACCCACAGGCAATGAAAATTTGACATTTTTTAGGTGTTCCACTTAGGGTCGCCACCTGTCTGGTTTTCACCCGGACAGTCCAGTTTTTGGAAGGGCTGACCGGGTGAAAACTGCCTGTCTGGATTTCCAAATTATGAAATGGCTTATGCATTATAGCTATGTACCTAAAACAAGCAGAACATTTTTTCCAAGTTTTTTTCACTTCCAGTGTTAAGGAAACAGATTGACATATGTTTATACACATGCATACAAAAAAGAGGGGGGGATTGATCAATGTCAGAAAAAGAAAAGAACTATATAAAAATATATTTAAAAACATTGGAAGTGCTACTAATCTGGCCAAATTAACTACAAAGAGAATTCTACATAGACTACAACACAAGGAATTTATAATAAATGGATTTTACAGGTATGGGACCTGTTATCCAGAATGCATGGGACCTGGGGGTTTCTGGATAATGGATCTTTCCATAATTTGGATCTTCATACCTTAAGGGGGTTATTTATCAAAGTGCGAATTCAGTTTAACATTTCCAGCCACAAAATCCACCTAATACGCACGGGTTGTTTCAGCCTTTTTATTATTAGATTTTCCAGAAAATTTGCTTTGCAGGAAAAAATCAGGATTTCACAATTCTTTTGGATTTTTCACCAGAAAATATAGATTTTGTATGCTTTTTTCCCAAAAACTCCTAAATCTTAGGAGTATTGCACGCAACACAGCGCACATCAAGAAATCTTTGGACCTCTCCCATCTAAGATACCGGATTTTCTGATTTGGACTTTTCCATCCTTGGGGTATAATATATTCTGAAAAATTAGTGATTTTTTAAGTCTGATTTTATACTAAAAAGATCACAAATGTTTGGGATTTTTGCATTCGGAGATTAGTAAATAACCCCCTAAATCTACTAGAAAATCAAGTAAACATTAATTAAACCCAATAGGCTGGTATTGCTTCTAATAAGGATTATTTTATATCTTAGTTGGGATCAAGTACAAGCTGCTGTTTGATTATTATTAAAGAAAATAAGCAAACCATTTTTAAAAATTTGGATTATTTGGATAAAATGGAGTCTATGGGAGCTGGCCTTTCCATAATTTGGAGCTTTCTGGATAACGGCTTTCCGGCTAACGGATCCTATATCTGTACAAATGATTAACTTGTATTTGTTTTCTATTTGTGATTAAATATGTGATATGGCGGCAATAAGCAAGTGTAGTAAAGCCTGGGAGCAACATTGGAATTATTTCCTTTATTTATTCTTTGTTATTCTAAACATATTAATGGAAAATAAACACAATTTCCCTTGCAGTAAAAGTCATTATGATATAAGGAAATCTCACCTATCAGGAAAAATAAATATTTAGAAAACTGAGCAACAATCTAAATTACAGTACAGTGGGGCCAATAGAGATGAAATAAACATAGCATTTTTTTTAGTAATTTGGTAGAAGGTGGCAACTATAGATGTCTCTACCACAGTACATTATTAAAATTGCAATTTTCTGTTGGACTTTTATCAGCTGGATACTTGAATAAAGTTCATGTTCTATGAAGGAAAATGAAAAGCAACTAAAACACTTTTGGAAAACATCCCTTTGGAAAATTTAACATTTTTCCTAACTAAAACCTAGCAAACTTCCTAACTCTGTTTGATCCAGAGGAAAGACCACCCCCATCTCAGCCAGTTTCCAAAACATATTAATTTTGACCACCTCCTATTTTCTTAATTGCTAGTAAAAAGACATCAAACCTGTTCTTAAAATTATCCAATGTGCAACTGTACGAGGGTTTCTTGTAGAGGATTCTACAACTTCACAACCCTCACTCTAAAACCTTTTTGTTACATAGTAAGATCCACAAGAAAAACATTTTGGTAGAGACACCCTTAGATGAAACCCTTCGTCGACTCTTATGGGAAGTTCTACTTGTGAAAAAGTGAATGTATCATTAATTCCCACTTGTTTTGTTTTTCTTAAGCTCTTTGAAGATGTTACAGATTTTTTTGTCTAGCTCAGAAAATCCCTTCTCAAGTGCGATGATCCCTTTACAGGAAATCAGCACAGGGTGTGGTCTATCCCATATGCATGTTCTATTATATTGATATTGTGTGATTGGTGGAAGTCCTTCAGAGGAACAATTTCTTAACTCCTCTAATAGCCTGAACTGAGTTAAACTAAAAACACCGGAGAATATCTATTCCTCTGTACTGTGACTTTTATCAGCTGGATACAGTACTTGATCATTTGTTCTGCACTCAAGGAAAGCATATGGTACATGTAGAGAGCCATGCCATACCCAACTTCAGCATAATTTAATCTCAAAATTACAATATGTATAATACAATGTACCAACTTGTAGGCGTCTAATGCATAAGAGTATAATTGAGGTTGAGTAAATTGTGAGAAAGGTAAATATGTGCAATGGTATTAGAAAAATGTAAGTTTATCAATTCTTGGCTAATTAATCTTTTCTGTTGCAGGTAACAACTTTCTTTTAGGATAAACTTAAATGTCATGTTAATGGCAATTATAAATATATAAATATAGCAAAATAGTTTTATCAATGTGATTGGTACAGTGTCAGTACATAGTTTGCTCATTGAGACATGTTTCCCCCATTCCACAAAACGATTTGTGATCAATGTGTGTGGAACATTGAGAGATGGTAGTAAACAAAGTGCCCTTAAAATAGCCCATCATAATGCTCATGTAAAATTTCAACATCTGAACCCATAGCCATGCCCTTACATTTCAAGCAATGGAAAGCTTATAAGGCATGAATTAAGCCAATGAAAGGTCCCAAAAGAGTGACTGTTGATATGGTACCTGGCATATACTCAGACTGGGGTTGCTTTGGTACAATGCTCACAACTGTTAAGATAAGTTTTATTTTTAATAAACTTTAATAATTCTCTAATGAACAAAAGCAAAAATATTCTGTAATGCTTCTCCACAGGGGTCAGAAGGAAATTATTTGAAAATTCTTGTCATTTTTATCTCCTTTTTCTCAGATAATCACATTAAAAATGCATTAACATTCTCTGCATCTTTTATGTTTGGTAATATTACAAATGGTTTGTGCTTAATATATTATCATGGTGATTGCTTTCGGGAATTCCCAAGAAGTACCAAGAACCTGGTATACACTGTATTTAACACTTTCAGGGGCCTATATAAAAGTCTTGAAAAAAGTCTGAAGCTAATAAATAATACAATAGTTTCTTATATTTAGACATAAATATTTCATTCCTATACACATTTGATTCAATTTCAGATTTTTTTACTGTTCTATTTAACCAAAATATCATTGACGTACTGGCCAACTCAGACCCAAAATTCCATTTCTCCCTATGGCAGTGAAGGGGATCAGACAAATCCTTCCCCTGTTTTTCTGTCTGTAACATTGTCCAGTTACAGGCTGGAGAGCCTTCAGATTGGCTGGGTGCCCCAGTGCATCCTTGGGAGTGTCTGATTTTGGAGCCAAATATACAGGGTTTATAAAGGGATCCCTGCTGCAGCAGCCAGAGAGATCCAGATCTGTGGAGAGGGACAGTGCTGCTTGAAAGGAGTTTCCAGGAAGAAGGAGATGGAAAGGCTGAATTTTGCTCTGCTTGATAAAGTATTTAAGCATCAGGGAGAGCCAGTTTCTATCTCCTGCTTGTGGATACTTTGACCACTGTGTGTTTCCCCAGGGTGAGGACAGGTCTTGCTCGCAAACCTGCCACATGGGAGCGTCTACTACTTTCAAAGGGAAAAGTACCTTGGGGCAGGTAGTGCTACCTGGGGACATAAGAGCTTTTGGGGAAGGGACATTGAACTGACCGGATTTATTTTACATTTATCTACCCGGTGTAGAGTGTGGGACTGTGGCATAGAGAGACTGTGCCAGGGGTTGATAGTCCACACAGGTTTGCATTTACAGTTACTGAATACAGTTTTACATAAAGTTATATTTGTTTTATTGCAAACTGTGTGTGTGTGTGTTTCATTTTTCCTAGTGGAAATCCCCTGAGGTGTGCTCCTCAGTGTTACCTAGATGGAGGCACTGCACTGTAAATCCCAGTTTCCAGTACTTTTCATACGCAAAAGAGAGTCAAGACCCTGGATTGCTAAGGGTTAATTGCTATTTAAAGAGACAGTAACCAAATTAGGGTTATAGCAGGATAACATTTTTCTATGGTATTGTTTTCTTCATACAGTAATATACAGACTATGGATATTTTTGTAATAATAGGGATATCTGTATTTGGTTTCACCTGAAAAAAATTACAAAATAGGTTGATATCAAATTAATAGAAATAATTTGTTTTCTTCTCTTAAATCACTTCCCCCTCCACCTTTTGCTTTGGCACACTCTTTCTCTGCTACTGTAATATTTTATTCACATTTATTATCACATAAAGGGGATATTATGATTAATAGTTTTGAAAAAATAAGTTTTCAGCACTTTTATGTAGCAAAACACGAGTGCATGCAAGACCAAGACATATTTTGCTACTTCTAGGTAAAATCCCTGCAAAAGTTACACCATATTGTGGGACACAGATAGCATTCTTTCATTGGACATTTGTAATACAGAAAGCATGGGATTCCCATCATATAAATAAAGTCTTAAATTAAAAAAATATATATTTGTTCCGAATTGATTATGCTTTCCCCTCAACTTGGGTATTGGATTAGATGATTGTTATACAAATATCCAAATACCATGGTATTAAACCAGGGGTGTCCAAATGGTAGATCGAGATCTACCAGTAGACCTTTAGTTGGTGATCAGTAGATCTCAAGACCACGTCAACAAACAGCTTGACTTAATCACCCTTCTGTTTTACTCTTTTCATTCAGATAGTTAGATGTAGATCATAATGGGACAACATCACTAAAAGTAGCCCTCACATTAGTAAAGTATGGGCACGCAATGAGGGTGTCACCACAAAATTCATAGAGACAAAGACTAAGGGGGTTATTTAACAAAGTTCGAATTTCATAGCTTTTTATACCTTGAATTAACTCGAATGAACTCACAGCCTAGGAATCCTAGGATCCCAAGGGATGGCCCTTATTTTTAAATTTATAATTACCCAATGGCACATACTACAAAAAAATATATTATTATAAAAAATGGTTTATTTACAATAAATTCGTGGATCTCTCGTGAAAATTCACCTGCGGCAATTTCAGTTTTTCACATTTTTTTTGTGAAAACGTTCGAAATGCTCGTTTTTTTAGTGCAAAGGTTCGAATTGCTCAATTTTGCGTGAAAACATCTGAATTTCACAACTTTTTCGTGAAAACATCTGAATTTCACAAATTTTTCAGGAACTTTACGTTTCCACGATTTTTCGCCATTTCGCGAATTTTTCGGGAGAGATTCGCCCATAACTAACTACAACTCTAAGGAGGTTTGTTTGTGTGCACAGTGAATCCTAGGATCCCAAGGGATGGCCCTTATTTTTTAATTTATGATAACCCAATGGCACATACTACAAAAAAATATATTATTAGAAAAAATGGTTTATTTACATGATGCAGGGTTTTACATATGAGTTTTATTCAATATATTTTTATAGAGACATTGTTTGGGGGTATAGTTTTCCTGTTCGAAAAAACTTGATTCAGTGAGTTCAGGGTTAACAACGTTTTTGGCAAAAAAACTCAAACCACTTCAATTGATAACGTTTTCGGGCAAAACCCTCAGAAAAAAAAATAGAAAATCATGAAGGCTATTAATATCTTCAAATGGTTAAAGGGACCTCTGCCATAGACTACTACATGACCTCGACCGGTTTTAGAGAGTGTATTGTCGGATTCAAGCTATTTTCAGGTTCGGGGTATAATAAATCCCGAAAAGTTTAAAAAAAAACATATATTTTATCTGCAACTTGCTTTCAAGGTTAAAACTCAAATGTTTGCCTTTTTTTCATTGGCCACAGCAGTAGTATTCCTGCTTTGTTTAATGGGTAGGGCATATTTAGTAGCTTAAAGTACACAATGTCCTTCATCAAATGATAATAGGTGAGTGCAGAGGATCTCTTGTCTCGGGTTCCTCCTTACTGTTTATTACTTGTGTGAACGTGCAAACCCCTTTATCAAGCATGCCCCGAAACGTTGCACGTTCGCACAAGAAATAAACAGCAAGGGGGAACCCTGCATTTCACTTGCCTTGAGTGCCAGCGTTTTTCTATTTTCAGTTATACATTGGGGGGTTGCCGTACTCTCTACGCTGTGCACCAGGCGTTCTTTATAAAGATACCAGAGTGTGCTCTGTTTCACCTTGTTCCAGTTAACTTTGTCTGTAAGAACCATAGTGTATTTGTGCTGTTGACAGTAACATCCTATGATCAGACAAGGCTGTTGTGTCTCAGGCTTATTAGATCATTATAATAAATATGTCCAAAGTAGGTGCTGACCCAAATCAGTCCTATATCTCTCTCCCATTAGTTAAATTTATAATATTAAAGGATTACACTTCAAGTTGACTAACCATAACTGGGATATTATGGGAAAATATGTGCCATTTCCTTGCCAGCATACACGAGCATTTGCATTTAGGTTTTATTCAGCTGTGCATTTACAGTATAAGTCTGAAAATAGCAAACACACAAAAAGGGGATCAATAAATCTCATTGGCTATGGGACCCCCTAACTGTTGACATTCTAGTATGTTAAGACAATACCGTATTTCAGTAATGTATTAAAAAATAGCTATGGCATAATCAGAGTTTTGTTTACTATGGCAACCATTGCAGGACTCTGACGGGTCCATCCATCAAAGTTCTAGTTGCCAGAGTTGCAAATTTCAGCTCACGCTTGGCATGCAAATCATTCATTAATCTTATATGTGTAGGGGAAATTTGCATGTTCTAATTTGTCACACCCAGCTCATGCTAGTCCTGCAATAAGATCTGCTTAATAGTCTTTGATTTATCAGAATTACATGGGGGGAGAAGTGAAATATATTACACTTTTTTTTTAATCATGTGATTGATAAGATGACTATGCGAATGCATAGAAAGCTGCACAAAGAGAATCATTTCATTGAACACATAAAGCAAGCCACAGTGTTGGAATAATTATAAAAAATGATTTGCTGAGAATATTATGTTTCTCTTCAGATATAATGAAAAAGTAAAGAGACTGTGAAGGGTGATATTGAAGAAAAGGATTTTGTACTGTATACATTACATTGAGCAGATAGACATGTGCAGTACTTGGTTTTGCATTAATTGCTGAATTTAACATGACCTAGCTTTAGCATTGTTCCCTGTACCACAACCCCATGATCTGTAACAGTTATAAGGATAGAAAGTCCAATTTGCATTTGATAGTAAATAATAATGGGGAGCTAACCTTAGCACTGTCAAATATTTAAATATCATGGGCAGATTATTTGCCATAACATATATTTTTGAGGGCCATTTAAAACTGAAATGTAGTGATCGACGAATTTGGGGTGTTTCGCTTTGCCAAAAAATTCCCTCCAAAAACTTGCGAAACTGCAGTTTTTTTTTTCGGTGGTTTCAGGAATATATTCACCGGCGGCGAATTGCGGGAATTCACCACAAATTCACGCCTGGCAAATATATTCGCCTATCACTACTGAAATGTTGATGTCATACAAAGTCTATGAAGGTCTTCAGCAGACTAATGGCCCCATAAACCACCCCAATATAATACACATAAATACACATAAAGGGGCCTATTTACTAATATGTGGATTTCCTTTTTTTCACAAGTCTTTAAATTTCTCTAAAACCCTTAAGGGGCTGGTTTATGACAGTTTTTAAAATGTTTGTTTCTTGTTCATACTTTTTAGTGCAAACAAACAAATATTTCATATATATATTGAATCCACCATTATTTTGTTATCATTCAAGTGTAAAAAAATATCAAATCTATGAATACAAAAATATGTTAAGTAAAACCTGTCAAGGTCATGTAGAAATCAATGGCAGTTCCATTTCTTTTCTTGCAATTATCAGTCCTCCGTTCATGGTTTTAGAGGTTTTCAAAACTAGTGATGGGCAAATAAATTCGGCAGACACTAATTTGCGGCAAACTAAAAGTTGTATGGACGTCTTTATTATAAATGTTGCTGCAAATGGTTTGTTACCAGTTTTTATTTCACATGTCCAGGGAACCTTAATAAAGACAAGAGAATTAATATAATGCCCTACACATGAGCCCACTGTAAAATTAATGTTCCATATGTTATGAAATTTCTGGAGAAAACCGGTTACCCAAGAAAAGTCTGAGTTAGGAATTTTGCAGCCAATTCCACTTAAAAAAAGAAAAGTCGCCAAGGTTTTTTGAACTTTAATGCATTTTCAGCACACAGGATATGATGTAATTGACAGAAGATTGAGGGAGATCTAGCTACTTTTTAGCACTTTCTCTGATCTGAGATGGCGATGACAACTCTGGTGAAAGAGGTAACGTTCAGTAAAATCCGTACTGTAGTGAATTTGCAGAGTAGCCTGGCGATAGGGTCCAAAACTGTACTAGTGACGGTCTGGTTCGCCAGCAAATTGGCGCTTGCACCTGTTAGTGAATTGGCGATGTCCCTGCAGGTTGCAACGCAAGCGAATTGTCGCTAGCGTTAGACAATTCGCTCTTTAGTAAATCTGCCCCAAAGAGTAGGAATATAGCTGCATAACTGAGTATAAAGCATAAATGCTATTCCTTCATAATAAACTTTAGGCATCTGGTTATATTTAATAATAATCAAAGTGCCACCTAGCATAGGATAAGGTGTTATGGCACCAAAATGATTTAATATTTTTATCGGTTTTCATAAAGCCTTTACTTCTGATCCAGAATTTGCCCACAGAGTTGACTGCCCAGTTCAATTTATTCTTCCCAGAACAGTTTCAGCATACATATGGTGGTCAATAATATTACATTTTATACTAGTTGTCCTCAGGGGTAAGCTTCCAGCTCTATCTATGACTGGAAATAATAATCCTTTCAAAATTATATTCTTAGATTTAGTTTCTGTGCTAATTTTCATAGAAGATCTATGTCCTTAACTAGTTCCCATTCAGAAAACAATATTAAACCATTGCTGGACCCAGATACTTCTGTCTTTCTCTTCATGCTTTTGCAATGAACTCTATTGAACAGTAAAGAACTTTTACATCCAAGATCAGCTCACAACACTTTCTTTCTGAATAAATTTCATCCAGTCTTCTGGCTCATAAGTTGGTTGGTGCACTACTATTTTTGCTGCGTTTTGGCAGTTACCTTACAGATTAGTTTAACCTACAGCCCAGCAAAACTGACAGAATTGTTATGTGATCCAGCAAAGCTCTGCTGCTTTTCTTTCCATCGCATACTCAGTTCCCTTGTGCTGAGTTTTCATCTTTTTCTTGAAAGGCCATATTTAATTTCAATTAAGTAAAGAGCGACATTATTTATTCTTTGGCAAATGCTAGGCTTCTCTCCTCGGCTGTTCATTTTCCAAAGATCCCAGCTCTTTGGATCTCTCTCATTTGTAATTTTCCTTTCTGCAATATTTTCCATGACAGCACATTTTTCGTTTCCCAAGAGCAGTGTGTAATATTCTCTGGATTTCTGTTGTATCATTTACTGTTATTGATTGCTTTGTTTTGCTGCCATATTTACCATCCTAAGCAGGCCTTGGCCATTTACAGTATTTTATACAGTTACCTTAAATGCTATTTTCATGCTTTCTTTTATTTTGTTTTTTCGTGTACTTGCCAAAAATGAGAGAATTTATTATGAAAATAGTCTCCAAATTTGCTGAAAATTGAAAAAGTGACAATAAGGGGCCGATTCACTAAGGGTCGAATATGGAGGGTTAATTAACCCTCCATATTCGACTAGGAATTAAAATCCTTCGACTTCGAATATCGAAGTCGAAGGATTTAGCGCAGATAGTTCGATCGAAGGATCGAAGGATAATTCCTTCGATCGAACGATAAAATCCTTCGAATCGAACGATTCGAAGGATTTTAATCCAACGATCGAAGGAATATCCTTCGATCAAAAAAAGTTAGCCAAGCCTATGGGGACCTTCCCCATAGGCTTACATTGACTTCGGTAGCCTTTAGATGGCGAACTAGGGGGTCGAAGTTTTTTTTAAAGAGACAGTACTTCGACTATCGAATGGTCGAATAGTCGAACGATTTTTACTTCGAATCCTACGATTCAAAGTCGTAGTCGAAGGTCGAAGTAGCCCATTCGATGGTCGAAGTAGCCCAAAAAAACGTTGAAATTCGAAGTTTTTTTACTTCGAATCCTTCACTCGAAGTTAGTGAATCGGCCCCGAAGCGTGCATAAAACCCTGTCACTTATTTAAACATGTCCTTTGTCCACATTTGCACATTTTTAAAAAAATGTTTGGAGTTGAATATATTATTTAAATGTGCTCCTGTGGATATTGTATCTGCGTTCTTCTGTTAGTTTCCTTATCGTCTATAAGATGTGCAATGGTCAAGGTGTTTTGTCAAGTGCCAAATGCCTTCTGCTTCATGTTTAGATCTTCATGTTGGCCTTTTGGCATAACATTCCTCTTGCTTACATTCAAATTTAATTATTTTCCACCTATCTCTAAAAATGTGTGGTTTTCCTATTTTTTAACAGCTCTAAAAATGTGAGATTTATTAAGTTTAACCAGGTAAAAGTCGAACTTTTAGAAGTTTTCAGATTTTTTCCCCCCAATAAATTGTCTGAAAAACGTAAATTTGTCGATTATTATTTTTAGCTCATTATTTTCTCTATGTATTTTTTTAATTTAGATATTTTAATAAATGTCATGAGAAAGTGAGTTTAGTTGTGGTTTCAAAAACCTCTAAAACCACTAAAATCTGGCCTTTGATAAATAGGTCTCCACGAGTCACTTGGATGTTTAACAGATACAGTAGTTCTTGAAACACAGCGCTTCCAATTAACTATTAAGTTACAAATGCAAATATTATGCTTTAAATTAATGAGCCTATTGTTGCTTAATCAAATAATGTTGTTGTGTCTTAACTTCTAAATCCCAGCTATAGCTGTTGTCCTGGTTAATAATGGTAATAAAAAATATTTACTCTATTTCAAATGATGGTTTATCTTTAAACCTCCCGTACAGTCCCCTACTGTTTATTTGCATATTATATTTTTTGTCTGTATTGTTGCAGTGCCTTTAATGACCTATAGAAGCTTTGTGAAGGCTGCCAATTTAAAGGGATTCTGTCATGAGAAAACATGTTTGTTTTTCAAAATGTATCAGTTAATAGTGCTGCTCCAGCAGCCTGGTGCACTGAAATCTGTTTTTCAAAAGAGCAAACAGGTTTTGTTATATTTAATTGTGAGATCTTAAATGAGGACATGTTGGAAGTTTCACAGGTGCACTCAACCATGTGACTTGTGCTCTGATAATCTTCAGTCACTTATTACTGCCACACTGCAAGTTGGAGTGATACCACCCCCCCTTCATCACCCCCTTAGCCCATCAGCAGAACAATGGGAATGTTCAAGATAACAGCTCCCTTTATGTTGATAGATGCTAGAGAAGTGCACTCAATAGTAAAAATCCCACTGTTACATTGAGTTGTTGAAACAATAGCTTAGCTGAAAGCAGTTCCATCATGAAGTGCTGGCTCGTTCTGAAAACACATGACCGGGCAAAATGACTAGAGATGGCTGCCTACACACAAATATTACAGCTAACAAAAAAAACTTTTGTTGGTTCAAGAATAAAAATGTATATGATAGAGTGAATTATTTGCAGTGTAACTTAGTATAATTTAGAAATAAAAACAATAAAAACAATACCATGAAATCATGACAGAATCCCTTTAAGAATCCATCTAGCTCCAGAGCTAGGAAGGTCAATTAAAATACAGGGTAACAGAAAAACAGGAAAACAGAGTAGCTGAGGTACAGAAATAGGACAGAATGGGCAAATTTACATTTATAATTGAAAATTCAGACACACTTTTAAAGGGGAAAATTCACTAGAAGATGCTGAATTAATTTACCTGGTTAGTTTGAGGATTACAAACCTTTGAGAAGAGGATGAAACAGTTGAAACAGTTTAAAGAGACTGACTGAGACAGTGGAGAGGTATCTTTGTGGAATGGAGACCTTCCCAAGTCAATGAAGGAGCTCTAGAGGATTTATGGTTTAAGTGTTTGAGTTATGAAACTGCTCTGTTAAATAAATATCCACATTTGGGAATCTGTGCTATTGACTTAAGAGAACCCTATAGGTAGGTAGCCAATCAGAGCAGTGAGAATTAGATGAAGAATATTGTTTCTATTTAAGGATGGGGCATGTAATGGTCAATGGAAATTCCCTTAAAGTTTTGTGAAAAAGTCTGGTCTTTTTCAGACAAAAAATGAATTCATTAATGATAAATCATCTGGAGTTCTGAAAAGTTTGTTGACTTATTTTGCAATTCATCAAATCTTAAATGGAGTGGGAAAGAACTTTATCTTTGAAGATGTAAATATAGGAGTTTACTTGTACGGGTTGTTTTAGCATTTAAGACCTTTCCAAGAGAAGAAGAAGAGGAAACCGCAATGAAATCACACATTGAGGGGCCCATTCACCAACTCGAGTGAAGGATTCGAAGTAAAAAAACTTCGAATTTCGAAGTGGTTTTTTGGCTACTTCGACCATCGAATGGGCTACTTCGACCTTCGACTTCGAATCGAAGGATTCGAACTAAAAATCGTTCGACTATTCGATAGTCGAAGTACTGTCTCTTTAAGAAAAAACTTCGACCCCCTAGTTCGCCACCTAAAAGCTACCGAACCCAATAGGCTTGGCTAAGTTTTTTTGGTGGAAGGATAATCCTTCGATCGTTGGATTAAAATCCTTCGAAACGTTCGATTCGAAGGATTTAATCGTTTTATCAAACTATTTGAGCAAAAATCCTTCGACTTCGATTATGCTTGAATAGTCTTTTATTCAAGTATTTCCAATGTTCTCAAATAGATCAAGTATTTAGAACTAATTAATATATATGTATAGAGTATATTGCTGTTCCCACAAATAGACTGACTTTTGAAAGGACATACTGCACTTCCCTGTAATACAAGAATATTAACATCTTTTTAAAAAAAAAAACAGATTTATGTGACTAGAATTAACATACACCACTAAAAGGCTGCATTTTCATTTGGCCACTCATTGTAGCCTTGGGAAATCAAACAACTTTCTAACCATTTCCTTTTGTTAACATCTGAAGAGTTTGAATTTTTACTTTCAAAACAGAAGCTGTCACCCGTATGCCCACAGTGTCTTTCGGTGATTTATATTCATTCCCACAATTCCCATGCCATACTGAAGAAGAAGGAGATGTCATGCTGAAGGGACTTTATTATCATAGTTAAGGCACTGACTTTGCATATGTGAAAATCATTTATCTTTACAAAATATGTACTTAGCAAATTGGTTCCCCGGGGATGAGAGGGCTCTTAGTATTAACATACTGTAATCGTTTGTTGATTTGAATTGTGTAATATGCAACATATGCTGTTTGAATTCATCCAAAAAGTGATGACTGTCTCATGACTTAAATTACACCTTTCAGTGAAGAGATGGTCTGATATGAATTTGGTCCCCCTCTGAGCATTGCCTTGTGTCATGCAAAGCTCAAAGAGATTCTAACTTGAATAAGCACAGAACATAATTTGGTGGCTGTAAAAATGTGTATTGCTGTGCATAGAATGACAATACCATGACTAATGTCAACCTCAGTCTTTGAACCTACTGTAGGAATTCACAGATCCTTTGTGATTCAGTTTACTATAATGAGAATCAACTCCAAACAAATCCAGAAATTCATGGTATAAAATAATCAACACAACTCATATCAAGTTCTCATCATTTTTACATTTGCCCATCCTTGCATGAAATAAACCAACATCTTATGTTTTCTATATGACTTGTTTTAGCGACAATTTGCCAAAAAGCACTGAAGCCTATGAGCGACAAATTTTTCTTGATGCACGACAATTTTTTTCACCCAATGAAGTCTATGGGCATCATTTTACTAACAACTGAATTTCTATTTCTCTTAAGATTTGTGGTTTATGTACATTTCTGTAAAATGTAAAATGCTAAAATTCGGGAGGTAAAAGTTGTCGAGGTCCTGTTGAAGTCAATGGGAGCTGCGCTGAACCTATTGGACCATTTTTAATCAATTCAAACTTTTAGAGGTTTTCTCTTTTTTTTGCTAGGAATTGTTGAAAAAACTCTTTTTTCTGATTCATTCTTTTTAAATTAAGATAAAATTTTATAAATCTAATAGATTTTATTAAAATTCACAACATTTATGGTTTTAGAGAAAGTAAGCTTAGCTGTGACTTCAAAAACCTCTAAAACCACTTAAAAGAGACTGTTAATAAACAGGTATCCAAGTGTATAAAATCTTCTACCCCCCTATATAAACTGGAGGTCCATTTTAGTATCCTGAAAAAAGAACAGGTTTTAGATAAATGAACTACATCATTGTACAAGCCTATTGGGTTGTTTTGTTTCATTCAGACTTCTGAATAAATACCTCAATAAAGAGGAACAATGATCTTCCTTAGAAAAATCCCATACTTCTTATCCCAAGTTTGTAGAGCAATGGCGCAAAGTTTCCTTGTCATTTTTTAATGCAATTTCCAATATATATATATATATATATATATATTACTTTGAAAGCAGCTAGTAAGTTGCAGGTAAAATGTATAATGAAGCAATAGAATTAATGAATCAGATGAAAATTAAGCGTAGGACTGACCAGATATGGAATGACTTTGATGTAGTTGGCCAGCCTTAAATATATTGCAATATATGGACAAACAATCCCTGTTTTGTTTAAAGGGTAAGGCATTTTTCAGTAGCAGTATGCACAAAATGTCGCTGTCTTAAATATATTGATAATGGGCTGAGTGACTCTTGTGTGTATATATATATATATATATATATATATATATATATATATATATATATATATATATATATATATATATATATATATATATATATATATTGGATATCCAGATTTCTGTCATGCTGTTTTTAAGCAACCAGGTAAATGTTCATTTTTTCACGGGTCTGTGGCTAGCTGTAATAGCCGGAAAAAGGACCTGGTTTACGAGAGTGTTGGGCTGGATCCGATTCCAGGTGGACGGTCCGGGTTTGCCCAACACCTGAGAGATGAACAGGTGTTTTCTCTCCTTAAGTAGGGAAGGGATTGTGTGTCTCTCTCTCTCAATCCTGGGGAAAAGAGCAGGCAATGCAGGCCTGTTAGAGAGAGCCAGATTCATGTGAGTACATGCTGTGCCACAAATACTGATTTCTGTTAGGTGCTGGATGTTAGATCCTCACCTAGTTAGTTAGGAGCTAATTGTTTAGTTAGTGCCGGACAGGCAAGGTTTTATTTTCATTTTTGTTTGTTTTGATTCCTGTCTTCCTGCCAACCAAATAAAACTGGTTGTGGCCAGTTGCACATTACCAACCAGTTTTGTGTTGTTTTGCGTGGACTTCAATACTGCTGTGCACCCATCTACCCCCAGGAGACGACGACCCTGTGACCTCAAACGGTTACAATATATATATATATACACATATATACAGCTTGGTAAAGCTTTGTGCACACAAGGCATTGATGTTAAATGGAAAAAAAAATCTTTATTACATAATCAATGTTTTGGTCCTCACTGGGGCCTTTATCAAGATTCAGAGCTTGATAAAGGCCCCAGTGTGGGCCGATACATTGATTATGTAATTAAGAATTTTTTCTCCATTTAAAAGTCCCCGTGTGCAACAGCATTTTTCCTCTTTTGGACAAGTTCTGTCTCCTGCATTAAATTCAGTTTGCTCTTTGGAAAACTATCACAGATTGATCAATGATTAATTATACTAAATCTGCCTCCCTGTGTTTTTAAATTGGATTATGAACTCATATTATATCATCAAAGTGTTATATACCTACAGTGCGTGATAGTCCCTCAGCATTTCTCCTGCTGTTTTTTCTATGACCATAGCATTATGTCAAAAAGATTAGGAATAGCTGTTTAGGCAGCATCTGTGATAGAGAGACTCTAGTTTTACACCATGTTATATTGCTCGACAGGCTTCAGCTGAGGCTTTTTAAAGGCACAGAGAGTCTCTGTATATGCACCGTCTATGCACTTCATGGATTCAGTTAACCCTTCGGCTGCTGAACTTCAGTTGCATTAAAAACTTGCTGTTCGCATTCTCTGCATTTTCAGAGACAAAAAACTGCAAACTGCAAAAGTGCTCAGAGCTTGCATCAATGTGTTTTTTTGGTTTAGATGCAAAAAAAAGGCTCCTTACCCAGAAGACAAGAGGATCCAAGCATTCCCCAGCCACAAGAACTTCCAAACATCCCTCTATGACTTTTCTGGACCTAGAACTCTATAAAGATCAGAGGCAGTCAAAGGTCACGTAAAATCGAGGCAGAACAGGAGGGAAATTTGCGAGCCGTAGCCTGTTAAAAAGTGGTTAAAAAACCCTTCCTTGCAAACCTTTCAATAGAACAAGTGCAAATGCATTTTTTAATTCAGACATGACAGATGTTCATTTGTATTTCTATTTTTATTGATTTTTATTTCAGGAAATACACTGGAAAATAACATGTAGATGGAAACAAAAACACACACACAATATGGATTTATTGGTGATCCCAGTTGCTGGTGGAGACTGCTAATTTGGAAGTGCGTAACTGCTGAAGTGCCATAGGATAGCCATCATAAGAATCGCACCCTTTGAAGCCTTGCCCTTCATTATGCTGTACATGCACGAGCGGTTTTAGAACTTTCACTTTAAAAAAATACTTTAATTTTAGAACATATTCCCAATATAAATAAAGCACATACTACTAAGCTCTATACAGCGAAGCTACTTAAGTTAAATTGGATTATTTAAATTATAAACCTTTAAATGTGGTAAACATTTCTCATTCCCAAAGCCTGCCCTCAGGTCGGACGATTGTGAGTCCGCTTTAATCTCATATAATCACATTTCATGCCGTAATACCAATCTGCTACTTTCTGATTTTACAAGCGTTCCTATTATTGAGATGTTGCTGAATATATGGTATCAAACAAATAGGATTTTAATGAAGACATTTCTTAATGACTTGCTTAAAATAACAACAAAATCAAAAACCATAACTGAAAATGTATGAAACCCTATGAGTGGAAAATAACTGCATTAAACAAGTCTACGTGAAGCCTTGCCCTGCGACATATAATAAGATGTAGAATCCGATACTGATAGGTAAGTATTTATGGCACTTCACTTGGTCATTTAGATTTCAAAATGTCTAATTGTTTGCTTTAGTATTCCATACTCTTTGCACAGTAAAATGCTTCATGGTTGCGCCTCTGAAACCAAGTTCCTTAGATATGTCTCTGCGTGATTTTTCTAGTCAACCACACAGAAATTTTTAGGACACAAAGATATTTAGGAGCACCGCAGTAATATGTATGGTTAGACTTAAGGCTAGTATCAATGTTCTTATGCCAAATAAAGACATTTTAGATGACTGTACATTATAGTTCATAAAGCTGTTGATCATCTTGAAGGACTTTCTTTTATCGAGGTGGCCTAGAACTGCAGATACAATCACATCGCTCATGATGCTCAAGCTGGATGTCAACAATGGACATATTCTTGGATTTGCTCTTCGTTTTTTTGTTGTTACTGTTTTCCGGCATGACTTTCAGCACCTATAAAAAGGAAAGATTATGAAAATAGCAATTAGTATTAAGCTTGGTCGTAGAAAAAAAATGCCCCTCTTTTCAGATAGTTTAAAGTTTGGAAAAATCATACGACAGAAACAAAGGGATATCTGCAGAAGTCATTGCAACTGGTATGACAAACAGAAAGGGGCAACACACGTGTAGTTTTTAATTTAAAGGGCATGTCAAGTCTAAAATAGAATAAGGCTAAAAATGCTGTATTTTGTATACTAAATATAAACATGAACTTACTGCACCACAAGCCTAATCAAACAAATGATTTATGCTTTCAAAGTTGGCTACAGGGGGTCACCATCTTGTAACTTTGTTAAACATCTTTGCAAGACTAAGACTGTGCACATGCTCAGTGTGGTCTGGGCTGCTTAGGGATCGTCATAAACAAAGCTGCTTGAGTTCTGCATGGCTGGGAAGTAAGGCGGGGGCTCCCCCTGCTGTTCATAAGTATAATTGTTTCCCTGCAGAGCAGTTAGGGACCGTCTGACAATTCCTATCCCCAGCAGAAAATGAAGGGAGAATTTCACTGCATACAGTCAGGTTTCTTATAAAAACAGTACATATTTTTTAATTAAAGTACAGATGAAGCCACTTGGATTTGTGAGATAAATGCGTCATGACTCATGGTTAATTGAAGAAACTGCGTTATCTAAAGTCATCTTAACTCATTTAATGCATTTAACCTTCCCATTAGCATACCAAAGCACCATTGTGAACAATGGTGAATGCTTTAATTAGATGGGATGTTGTGACGCAGTTTTCTGTGTTAAATGAGATAAATGGGATATCTGTGTTTAGTTATTCTGTGTCAAACAGACAAACCAAAGTGGCTGCATCTGTATATTGGTTTCTTTTTCATTAAAGAAAGTAAAAATTGGATTTTATTTTTTTGCCTTTACATGCCCTTTAAGTTGCTTTTTATTTTACGATCATTGATGAGAAAATTGGTTGTGATGGGAAAGTTTCTTCAAATATTAGTTTCCACAAGAATATTTGCTATGAGACACTTATGAATAGTGTCCTGTACCTATAGCTCTCTACAGGTAAACTCCTCTATGTTTTATTCATTCCCACTGGATTTTTAGAGGTGTATTTGTCAAATGATGAACTCTAACTTTCACTTTGACACACCTCTAAAAATCCAAAAATGGGCTGAAAAAATAATACATAAAATAAAGTGAAAAACATTTAAATGAAAAAATTTAAATTCAATTGGATAAGTCTCTAAAGAGTCCAATCAACTTATTTTTTCAAACGTTTTAAAACATTGGAAACTTTACAGCCTCATTAAAAATGAAAGTAACAGTGCAACTTTTTTTTCCCTAACAAAACGTTATCATGAATGTTCTATTTGAGCAGTGGTGTAACTATAGAGGAAAAAGACCCCACGGGTGGTCCCAGAGAAAAGGGGGGCCTGGTCTGCTTCCTCTATAGCATGGGGATGGGGATTGGATTGCAGACTCTAGTTTCTCCACTGCTTGGTTGTGAGTATTATAAAAATATATTCACAAGGAGAACAGAATGCACCTTCTTCAAATATTTATAGGTAGCCTTTTTTTTAAATAGAGGCAATGAAGGAACAGAAAAAAAATGTTTCCCAATCTGTATGGGATTTCAGGCCATATGTGGGTCTTCTGGATTCTCCTAGACTGAAAGCATTGTAGCTATTATGATCTTTAATATGCTAATAGGGACCTGATAAAGAATTTGACTGCAAAAGGGGTTTTTAATGTAAGAAGTCTGAAAACTACTAGATAATGCTTCTACATATTTATTTTTAAGTTTGCAATTACTTTTATAATATATAAAACCATATCCTAGTAAAAATAATATTAATATATATTATTTTTATTCACAAGGAAAGGTAGAATTTGTATTTTTCCAGGAAAGAATGTATTTCTTGGCTGAGAGCTGAGATTTGGACAGCGTTTAAGTTAACAAGCCCTCTGACAGCTTTGGGATTTTCCTTGTGTTCTTATATTAAAAAACATGAGCACGGTATATGGGCTTTGCAGATAAGAAGAGAAAAATGAATTGGCAAACACTTTTCCTAGACAAGACAGAAGAGGAGTGCTGGAACAAAGTGGAAATAGGACAGCTTGACTGACTGATCACAGCGATGATATTCAAAGCTCCACGTCTCGCCTACTGTATAAAAAATAGCTTTAGATTTGGGTTCCTAGAATTAGATGGAGCATAACATTTCCTGTGCAGTGGAGAGCAAAGAAACAGTGAATGGTCTGTGCCCTCCAATCTTATATTAAAGGGACAACACTGTCTTTTACTAGAATATTCACTGCTAGTTGACTTAATGCATAAATAAATATACATATGGCAATGTGAAAAACACTTTACTCGCATTACAATACAATGCGTAAAACATGTTTCTCTGTTATCAGGGGAATCAACCAATTTAAGACATGTCAACTTTCAGCATGTACAGTACCATTAGATAACATAGGCATAACTATACAACACTCAAATGCAATTCATCTTCTCAAAGCTTTGATAATACTGTCATTATATAATATATATGTAACACACAATGTTTTTGTTGCTTACTAAGATAGACTTAGAAACATATAATTGACTAGTTGTGACATCACAAGTAGCTGATTATAACACCCTACTGCAGTTATATTTATGCTCCTTCTTGCTGTCTTGATTTTTAAGTGAATGTATTCATCAATAAATCATAAAGTATAGAATTACATAAGGAATAAATATGCCCAACGGGTTATTACTCAAGTTTGCTGCTTGCCTTTCAATGGTAATGGGACGTCTCACTGTCTCCTATTTATATCCTTACATTACACAAGAGCCATAAATATCTTTATGAATGATGCTTAGTGATGTTGTCAGTTATAATCGGAGTTTAGTTATATAATAGGCCTAAAAATGTTTTTCTCAAATTTAGATTAGAAATTTAGATTAGTCACCTCATTCCATTACCTGTATAAAAACTTGCCGAACTTACCTCTAGCAATTGTGTGGGTGAGCATTTAGAGAATAATGATCTTAACATGGTCTTTGAGATTATATTGCACAGGCAGCTCTATAAGGGAGTAACTAAAACACAACATTTTAGATGTGCAAACTTTGCCAGCATCTCTGCAACATATTAACTGGGAAAGGCTTTTCATAGGGTTAAAAACACAGAATAAAATAGGTACAGTATGTCCTTAAAATGCTGTTTAATAAATAAACATGTCAGTATATTACCTTTGTAAGCAAGGAACATGGTGGTTTGACAGAAGTGTTGGTGTTGATGTGGGTAAGAAAACACGTGCTTCTAAGGCATTCAAGTTAGCTGGGACAGCCAAAACTTTATCAGGTACAAGGAGGCCAATAAATCATGCAAAATAGCTAAAATTTAGATGGGAAAGGGTATTGCAGCAAGCAGTAAAAAGAATCCACAATATTTTTTTAAATATGTAAATAGTAAACAAACTGAGCTTGAAGGGGTGGGACCCTTAATATCAGAGGGGGGCAGTTGGTTGATGAAAACAGAGAAAAAGCAGAGATTCTGAACTGTTATTTTTCAAGTGTCTACACAAACGAGGAACCAGCTAATGAAGGTTTTCATCTTAGTAGTCCCAATTCTAGTAATACAACTAATGATGCATGCTACACGCACAAGGAAATTCAAAAGTGATTAGAACATGTAAAGATAAACAAAGGTCCGGGACCAGATGGTATTCATCCCAGGGTACTAAACTAGTTTATTTCTGTGATTGCCAAACCTCTTTACTTAAGTTTTTACCATTTATTGAGGCCTGGCATGGTGCCAAGAGGCTGGCAAATTGTTAATGTGGTGCCACTATTCAAAAAGGGCAATATCGAAAGAAAAAAAGTACAGAGGGTATCCTTTGTGCGTTTTTTGAAAATAACTATTCAAAAAGGGATCATGTTCTCAGCCTCAAAACTATAGGCCGGTTAGTCTGATGTCAGTGTTATGAAAGCTTTTGAAAGGGGTATTAAGGGATAAGATACTTTACTTCATTGAAAAAATAATACTATGAGCATGGTTTTATGTGTAATAGCCAGAATAATTGAATTTCCTTTTATGAGAAGATGAGCAGAGACCACGATGGATGGCAGCGGCATTGAATGTAATCTATATATACTTTGCTAAAGCATTTGATACATGCCACACAGCAGGTTACTGGTTAAATTAAGGAATGTTGGCCTGGAACAGAGTATGTGTACTTGGATGGAGAACTGGCTCAAAGATAGATTACAAATACTGATGGATGAATAAATTTGGCAGGCATGGATTCGTGATTCGTCAAAATTGGCACACGCATGATAATTGTTGCGCGTAAAAATATTCGGACGCCCATTGACTTGAATGCATTTGGCCAAAATAGTCGCGCGTTTAAAAATTGATGCTTGAGTCAAAAATTGTCGCTCGTCAAAATAATTCTGACACCCATGGGGTTTCGCAAATTTTCGTAATTTCATGTATTTTTTCGCCGTTTCGTGAATTATTTGGTGAACTGAAATGACCCAGATGAACTAGTGTTGTTAGTGGAGTACCTCATGGGTCTGTGCTTGGTCCTTTGTTTTTCAACTTGTTTATTAATGACCTGGAGGTGGGCATTGGAAGTACTGTTTCTATTTTTTCTGATAATAAATTGTGCAGAACTATAGGTTCCATGCAGGATGCTGCCACTTTGCAGAGTGATTTGACTAAATTGGAAAATTGGACAGCAAAGTGGAAAATGAGGTTCAATGTTGATAAATGCAAGGTTATGCACTTTGGCAGAAATAATATAAATGTTATACACTAAATGAAAAAATAAACTAAAGCAAACAAAGTTCTTGCATAAAACAGGGCATTAACTCAAAGGATGAAAACATAATTTTGTTTCTTTATAGGTTCCTGGTAAGGCCTCATCTGGAGTATGTAGTGCAGTTTTGTACTCCAGTCCTTAAATAAAGAGACGTGCAACTAAACTAGTTAGAGGGATGGAAGACTTAAATTATAAGGGTAGACTGTGAAGTTTGGGGTTGTTTTCTCTGGAAAGAAGACTGTTGGGAGGGGACATGATTACACTTTACAAGTACATTAGAGGAAAGTACAGACAAATAGCAGGGGACCTTTTTTTCCCATAAAGAGGATCACCGTATCAGAGGCCTCCCCTTTGAAGCAGCGTAGGGGGTTCTTCACAGTAAGGACAGTGAGGTTGTGGAATGCACTGCCGGGTGATCTTGTGATGGTTGATTCTGTTAATGCTTTTAAGAGAGGCTTGGATGTTTTCTTGCACAAGAATAATATACAAGGCTATTGTGATACTAAAATATATATTTAGGGGGTTATTTATTAAAGTCTGAATCCAAAAATACTCCAAAAATTCAAGTTGTTTTAACTATAAAATATGAATTTTTTGTGGAAAAAAAACCTTGAATTTTTTGAGATTTATTATATCCCGAGGATGGAAAAAGTCCAACTATTTCTGGCTTTCCGGCTATTCCTGGCTTTCATGGCAAAAATCTGAAATCTGACCCGAAAAAGTCCAAAAAAAATATACAATTCGGATTTTCGCTTTCGCTCAATTAAATCATGCTTTTTTAATAATAAATAAGGTCCAATCATGGATTCTAGTTTGGTCGGCCTTTTTCAATTGAAATATTCAGAAAAATTTGGATTTTAATGAGGCCATTAGTATTGATATTGTTATTATACAAGCCGGACGTGATATATAGTGGATGGCAGATATGTATCCCCGGTTTTTAGGTTCTGAACCATCCTTTTAAGAATGTTCCCTTTAAGAAACACCAGAGGGTTTAACAGCCAGAAGGTGGGCTGGACAGGCAAGGGGTGTTTAAGGGAGTCAGCGGCAGGTGTGCAGTGTGTGAGAGAAGGAGCTGCATAGGAGGGCTGGGCTGTTGGGTTGGAACGGCTGTACTTTCAGAGACCTGGGGGGGCCTGATAGCCAGGGGGATATTTTCCTGGTGTTTTCCCCACAGACCAAGCCTCGATAGTACCTTGGGGTACTGAAAACGTAAAAATGCTGAAGTAAGCTAATTTGTTTATTGCTGGCTTTTCACCTTGGAGTGGCCTGCATTTATGATAACAATCCCGCTGTGATCCCCCCAAACTTCACAGTATACATAGTTTGTGAGTGAATGGAGGAATCGGTGTGAGTATGTATGGATGCTGGGTTTCATTTGGAGGGGTTAAACTTGATGGACTTTGGTCTTTTTTCAACTTGATTTAACTATGCAACTATAAAGAACAAAGAAAGCCCGGATATTATTGTCTGTGATCTGAATTAGAGAAGTTTTTATGCAACATGGATGATGTCTATGATAACTCCTACTCATGGAAAAAACAGCAACAAAATTAACACTGGAGGCTTGAGAGGAGCTGATTTGAGAAGTGAGACAGATTCAGAGACATCTGGAAATTCCAGGGTCCATCAAGTCAAAAGACCAATGAAGGGGATATAAATGCTGCTATTAAATCTGTTCTTTCCATACAGATTCATTAGATCACTGAAACGTTTAGAGTGTTATGACGGAGAGCGTGTGAGCCATGGGTACAAAGCCTAATGGAGTGAGCAATGCAACTGTGGAACAGAGTAATGAGGCTAGGAATTTGGTTGACTTACAAGTAGTTGTAACAGGCTACTGTTCAAGAAGAAAACAGACACATTTGCTTTTGTAGCCCCTGCTCTCCCACCCTACATGTTTGGGGTTCGGGATGTGTGTGTGAGGTGCTCTGTAATCACAGTTGGTGGGGATGGACACCATGGTGGCCAGCTGGTAGGTAGTCTGGAAGTTGAGTAGGTGACAAATAAAGTGGGTGAGTACTGGGGATTAGTTGGAGGTGTGGTAAGGAGGTGCCAAATGCAAGTTAGAGAGAGAACCCCAGCTGCACTCATAATGGGACCAATTCATGTAGCCACCAAGCTGTTTGGGTGGTTTAATGTTATACAAATTGTACAAATACTGTGCAATTACTGATATGTGTTGAGTACGTTCATTGGTGCATTTTATCACTAACTGTTTATGATAAGAAATAATGCTACATGCTTTTCATCCCAAAAAGGAACATGAGTCCAGTCAGTTATTGCGTGGGGGCTGTGTGGTCAAGTATGGCATGGGGGTATTGTTGTGGTGAGTTAAGGAAATAAATAGTGGGGGTGGTAAGGTATGGGTAAGGCAGCCAATAATTGATACTGCCATCAGCCAAGGCCCTTGTACAAATAATTTGCAAAATTATTCTTGATTCTTCTCACTAAATCTTGGAAGCATGAGAAATGTATGGATATGAGATTTCACTTTTTTTTTCATTTACAGATAACATTTGCCCCTTGAATTTTTGGTTTGGAAATGTGGAAATGTCCAAGAACATTTTTTTGAGAATTGCTCAAGGTTCCCAAAGCCTTTAATGGTAAAACAACCCAAGCCAACGGAGTGATAGAAATAATTTCATTCAGACAAATGCTTATGTGCCCATTTATCTGAATGGATCTAAGCAATTTTGACCTCCAGAACTGCAGAAAGCAAGAAGATGAAAGGATTAATTTTCTGCCAAAGACAAGTGACTGGAATTTTTCTTCAATCAAGTATACAGTGCAAACCCTAGATTAACTTGAATCGTTGTATGCCTGTGAGGGTAAAGGGCTCATGTACTGTATGTCAGCGAGTGCAGTTGAGGTTCCTGCACTTTCTCCACAGTCAGTAGCATGTAAAACCATTTTTCATTAGTTACTTGTACCAAAATCCACTGCTCGAAACCCCCTTTTAGCTTTGTTTTCAAAAGCTGTTGATATATCCCTGCTCCGATGTGGGGGAATCTGAGTTTGTTCAACACTGTGGCTCTTCAAGACTTATCTATTAATGACATATCTTAGCAGGCTCACACAAGGATAGCTAGCTGAGATTCTTTTATTTATATTTATCGATAGTTGTGAAGTTTGTATTTAATATTAGGGATGCACCGAATCAAGTATTCGGTTTTGGAATCGGCCAAGTGTCTGCCTTTTTCAGCAGGATTCCGATTCAGTTGAATCTAATTGCCAAATCCCATGACTTTTCGTCACACAAAATGTTTAGCCTCGCCCTGCACTCATGGTTCTCTTTCTCCCTTTTTCCCCTAATTTACATATACAAATTAGGGTTCAGAATCGGTTCACCGAATCTTTCACAAAGGATTGGGCCAAATCCTAAAATAGTGATTTTGTGCATCCCTAATTAATATTAACGTGTACAAAAAGGTTCCCTTGGTAGCAACATAAACTGTTTTCTTGTAGCTATACTCTTATAAACAAGAGTGTGTGAAGAGTAGACACCTGAAAGGCACAGCTCAACTTCGCTCTTTTATTTGGTTTACCTTTCAAAGATAATTCATGGTAAGGTTGGAATAGAAGATAATGGTTGTTGTAGAATGGGTGGGAAAATATTTTGAATGGCTTTTTCCCATAGGCCAGAGGTATAATCTTCCTTAATGATCTCCCATAGCACAATCTATGAACCCAACTCTGAACACGGGTAATTGCAGCATCCAAGGGCAGGTAGATTTTTGCTAATCTGTTTTATTAGATTATTGTTTAATTAGACACACCAGGCTTCATTAACTAACACTGGGCAAATGTCTTTCAAAGCAACCAATTAACTTTGATCAGTCTACTTAAAGATGCACATTTATGATTGGCTGTTACAGCACTGAGGCCTTGTGTTTGTAAATTAGCCCCAGAGAGAAAATAGAGAAAGGGTAGGTCTTAGGAACAAGTAAGCATTTATACAGCCTAAAATTGTTTTAAAAATATGTAAGAATACCTATATCTACAGAACTGTAAGTTCATTTGGACAAGTTTTGCCTTTTCAACATAATATTGGTTTATGTGAAACATAGTCATATCTTGTACCCTTTTCTGAACACAACAGAGTATGTAATGTCCAATGTGAACCTCTATTTCTCTGGAGAGACAACTTACATGAGAGAGAAGGTGTTTCCTGTTAATTAGCAGACATACAACATCTAAAAGTCAGTACACAGAGAGTGTCAAATCCCTTTGGACTTTTCTTAAACTACAGATATGGTACAAGATTCAGAACGTTTTGTTTTCCACAAAGTTATTTATAGCTGAACCATTAAATTGTATTGACAGGTCTAGTCCGCTTTCTCCTCTACAGCCATTATAACAACCAATGCTTTAACTATAAAACAGAAATGAGATTCTCTTCATCAGGCCACTTAATCAATAGCCCCAGTAGAGTAACCATTGGATTGCTTAGAGCTTATTTTCACTGCTGAAACTTGACACTTTGAACATAATCCCTTTGGAATACTTTATACTATGTAACGGCACTAAAGAAAGCAAAAGATATTTCTCCAAATATTGTTCTTTGCTTGATTTGAAGAACATATCAAACAGGGATGGTTGAACCGGTAGCTCTTAATTTTTTCCTTAAAAAACTGCCCAGCATCAGCAAAAGCCTTCAACTTTCATTGGAATTCAGGGAGCTACAGTTTTTGACACAGCTTTCAAATTTAAATTTTCCAAAATTCAATAGTGAAAAAAAAAAATTACAATTGAAAATGAAGAGATGCTGAATAAAATAGCTAAATAACTAAGTAAAAAAAGCAAATAAAAAAATGAAAACCAATTGCAAATTGTCTCAGAATATCAGTTTCTATACATTTTACTAAAAGTTAACTCAAAGGTGAACAATCCCTTTAAATTCAATTGAGTTTTTCCATGACCACAATTTTTTTCCAACTGCTAGATATTTATGGAATGATTTGTATCTGAAAGACTCACATTAATTCACACTAAGGGGCCCATTCACTAAGTTCGAGTGAAGGAATAGAGGAAAAATAGTTCGATTTTCGAAGGTTTTTTTTGGCTACTTCGACCATTCGTTCGACTATTCGACCATTCGATAATCGAAGTACTGTCTCTTTAAAAATTTCTTCGACCCCCTAGTTCGCCACCTAAAACCTACCGAGGCCAATGTTAGCCTATGGGGAAGGTCCCCATAAGCTTTCCAAGTTTTTTATGATCGAAGGATAATACTTCGATCGATGGATTAAAATCCTTCCAATCGTTCGATCGTTAGATATTCGATATTCAATATTCGAAGTCGAAGGATTTAAATTCGCCAGTCGAATATCGAGGGTTAATTAACCCTCGATATTTGACCCTTGATACAGCTGCCCCTAAAAATAACTTGATCAGAAAAACCCTCATATTATAGAACAGCCTTCTACAGAAGCTCACCAGATTTTAGCTGCTAATTTTTTCCATTCAAATCTTTGATTCTTTCATATTGATAAATCTCAAAAATTCCAGGTCAATAAACTTAAAATGAAAAAATATTCAAATTTGTAATTAGCAATGATTTTTCTCAAATCAGAAAAAAAGCTCAAGTTTGAATTTAATACATTTGCATTGTGTATGCCATGGGTTGACCATGGTTGGTTTATCATTTTTGTATTATTTCATTGCCTCACCTCATGGTATTTTTTCACTGTTTTGCCAGCTGTACAAATACAAGATTTCCAGTTTGGTGTTCCGCAGCCACAGTTTCCTCCGCAGCGCTTGATGAGCAGGCATCGAGGAAAGAATACAGCATTGGTAATTTTTAATTCTTCTCTTAAATTCACTGTGTAATTTCTTGGAGTACAGCTGTAGCGCTTGACATCATCATTAAGTCTGTCCAAATTGACTACAAGATAAAATGATTCATTGTCAGGAAGCACAGGTCACTTGTCTGGAGAATTTGTGCACTTAGCTATCTGATTTGTACTGAACAAAGCCATTCAGTCTAATTCAGGATAATTTGGCATTGAGCAAATATAAAACATCAGCTTAAATCAAGTATTTTTTTTTAATATGATTTTACTATGTTACGGTCACTGATGTAGACATTTAAGCTGTTTAATAAATGTAAGTTTTAGGGTTTTTTTTTTTAGCTTTAAGTTGCTTGACATTTGAAAATTAAAGGGGACCCATCACCCAAAAAAATGATTCCAAATCCTATTTTATCATGCTAGTCAAGCAAAATAAACTTTAATTACACTGTATAAATTATTTGAATCTTGTTTCCATCAGTCTGGGAACTCATAATTATAGCAAGCAGGCGGGAGCCATTTTGTGGATACTGCTTTTAAGACAAGCCTTGCATCATCTCAGAATCTTGTTTGTGCAGCAAAATGGTGGACCCAATGCCCATCCCCATGCCCTGGCTACACATTTAAATGGTTAAGAAAACAGGGGAATATGGGGAGAGCAGTGACATCTAGAAAGTGCTGAATGGAGAGTGAAAGTAATTGCTTGCCCCGCCTCTATGCCTAAGGCATAGAGGAGGGGCAGGCAATATTTGATTGACAGCTGATATTTTTAAATGAGTTTAAAATGAACTATGAATGCTTTAATAAAAAATAGAAATTGGATTTCATATTTAATTCAAAAGGGACTTTTATTATACCGATTTTTGTGTCTGGGTGACAGGTCCACTTTAAGCATTATGAAATTAAACTTATTTAATTAATGAAATCAATATTATGACATGATGTTACACAAACACCTGGCATGAGGAACACAGTTTAAAGAGACTCTATTATAAAGAGATCAACTTTACCTGAAAATAATATATTTGTCTATAAATGGGCAAAGAAGAAAGTTCATTAATAATTCCAAATAAATTATAGGATTGTTTTACCAACAATATGGATTCATGCATTATATTTCTTCCTTGTCAATTCTAAACATCCTTGTCTTATTACTTACTGTGTTTGAATTACACATTCTATAGTGTAGTAGTGTCATATAAGCAAATATACTGTAACTAGACCCTGAGCAATTTTAAGTTAATTAAAAAGGGAGATATGGACAACAAAGGGTCTTTGGTTGTGGAAAAGATAAGAATTTGATTGTAGGGCATATATATGAACCGCGTTCCTACAGGAATCTGTTAATTTAGGTCTGGAACCAGGTACAGGGGTCATAACCTGTAATGCCCTGCTCTCAACCCTGGCTATAAAACACTGATAAGAGCCATGCCATATGGGAAAGTGAAACCTCACCATGTGGCCACTTAGAATACATATTAAAACCCCCAATAGGTGATGCCTAAGTCACACAAAAACATTAACTAAAACACAATAACTACCCCAGATTTCACACCATTAAAGCAATGGTATCAAAAACTGGTTATGGGTTTAATTCAATCTAAGATGTGAAATGGTACTCGGTTTATCAGATGGGAATATCTGAGCAGGGGCAGGGGTGATGTTTGGTGTGTATGGAACCAGTAGGAAAAGGCATGACTAATACATAGAATTTCTCTACTATGTCCCTGTAAGGAATTATGATTATTATATCTTTAGTCCAGTACATACTCACAGACTGTTATAAAAAAAACCCAAGCAGTGTCCTCCTAAAGGTCACTTCCCTTTCCTGAAGGTGTGGGGGAGTGTTTAGTTACCAAATGCCCCTGGAGTCTGTATAAATAGTCAGCTCTTCTGATTAAGAACCGGATTTACTTTGGAAGCACAATTTCGTTTGGGAGTACATACAGCTTTTTCCCGCTTGCCTCTAGGATCAGGAGATTCTATATTTTTGGGTGCAGTATAGGTTTTCTATTTGTTTTCCTTTTATTTTATAAACTGTTTACGATTATACACATTCAAGTATATATCAATTTGTAATATCTTTTTTTCTTACACCGTGACCAGGAAGCTATGGTCTATTTATTTGCTAGTAACTCCTTTTAGTGGCTGTGGAACCAATTGTTTTTAAATAATTGGGGGGTCTCTCAAAGTTCTGAAAGGAATGGCAGTGAGTGTTGTAGAATTTGTGTGTGTGTCGATCTGTATTTGGAGCACTGTTATGCTAGTTACACCTGTGGATAAGGCGGATGAGAGTCTGAGAGTGTGACCTCTTATAGCCACACATAAAGGCACATGCAAATAAGAGCATTTTCGTGACACTACCAAAGGCCACTCTGCTAAACAGTAAAGGAAAATTTTCAAAAATGCTATGTGTCATTTGATGAAGTAGCTCACACTACAGTCAAAATGTGTTAAACTGCAGCAACGTAGGGCTATTGTTTTATTTCCTAAATATGCTTTATTTGAAATCCTATTTTTCTAATTTAAATATGATGTTTGGCATTTGATTGGCTTTTCTGCAGCTTAATTGGCTGAACTTTCTCCTACATTTGCTGCTAATGAGAATAACCATGCTGAAATGCTTTTGTTCTCTGCTTTCTGTTATTATTCCGTCTTTAAATGTTTTGTTTATAAGGTTCATGGTTCTATGCATTTTATGTTCATCTCTGTTGCTTTTCTTGTTTTCTTTTATATGAGAAACTGACATACATTTCAGGGTCATCATTTTTATTTTTGCTCAGAATCAGATTTAATCCTTTGATGATGAATCAGCATCTCTGGCAAAAAAGGTGCAGAGTACCAATGACCTACATTCTATGTTTACACATTGGAGAGAATTAATTGGGACCAAAATCTTTGACTCTGCCTTTCTGCCCCATCCCCTGCTCTTACCCCATCACATCTCTACCATGCCTCTGCTACATTCACACTTCATTATAATCAGCCCCCTGGCAAATATGGACCCTGGGAGAGTACCTCAATAGGCCAAATGTTAAGACATTGCTAAGCAATGCATGTTACGGGATGGCTGCTTTTTTTGTTTTTGTTGTTGTATTCTCACCTTTCGATTTTTTTTCTTGAAATGTTCTCCCACGGAACTGAGATGTATCAGTATAGAGATTTTCTAGATCCTCCTGCCATGATTCGGGATTGAAATGTTTCAGTACCTCTTCAACTGTGTCAAACTGGGCAATGGTTTGGTCCAGTGCTTCAGTAGTAACAGTGGAACCAGTCACTGATGGTGAGTGATAGGACAGTTCCTAGGAATGGAACATATTACTTCATACAAAAAAAGTATCTTATAATATTTGTTTAGAAAAAATACAGATTTTGCTAGTTTGCCATAATTACACACCATTCTAAATTTACTATCAGCAATATCTATATACCAACAACAAGCCAAAAGTGGAAATGGAGTAATTATGTAATTTATTATGTCATTTTAATTACCAGGCAGAATAACCATTGTTGAATTTAAGGTGCCCGCCCTTTTGAAAGGAGGCATGGCCAGCTAAATGGAACTGTATATGCTTCAATGTTCCCAAAGTGCCTTCAATGTTCCCATTTTGCCGGTTTCATCTAAACATGGTGTTTGGACAGCTCCTTAGATAGGCTCCAATCCCTTTGATTGATGGTTTGGTAGACGTAAACTGTTTTTCTGCTTTTTTTCCTCCAAAACAACAGACCACATTAGTTAAAAGTATAAAAAAGTATAGAACATGTATTAACAAAACATGTTCCAGTCAAATATTCAATATTCACACAACATAGTCTTATGAACAAATGTGAAGTCTTGATTCAGACCGTTGGAGCAAAGAATCCAACGCTGGCTTTCCAAAATAACTTTTCTTCCACACATTTTCCAATTCTAAAACAGTGGTTGTTTGACATTTTCAGTTCAAGCCCCACTTGAAAGTCCAACATATGACCAGTACTCCAATTTTTGGCTGATGCCTCCCTCAGCTCAAAGAATACGTACAGATAAACCATTACTCTGCCCCATTTGTATTCTAGGGACTTTTCCCCATACGTATATATTTCCTACTCTAGAAAACAAACAAAGCACAGCTGCCTCTTATTGCAAATGAAGAAAAGCTTCAGTCAGTTTCAAACACCAACAACCACAGAGGGTAGCATTTGGGTGCACTCATGGGGGTTTCAACACAGATTGCCCCATGCAGCTGTAATATGTCCTTGCCGTAAACCATATTTGGGAGGCACCACTATCAGCTCTGCTTCATTCTATCCTACTCCATCAAATGAATGCACACTGGAGCTATTTATGCAGTGGAATGCAGCAGAACTGACAGGGATTGATGCAGATTCCTAGTCCAGGCCTACACCCTTAAATTCTAATCAATGGAGCTCCCACAAGACAGGCCAACACCTGATATCCATTTACCTTTTCCTAACTCCCTCCTGCATAGACTTCACAGCAGGACTTTTGCAGGGACAGAGAAGTCTTTAAAGTTTTTCCTACAAGTTCCCAAGTTGGAGACACAGCAGCAAATAAAGCAACCCTGGATTTATGAGAGCAGCAAATCCTATTAAGATCAAAGGGATAAACAAACTATATTTGGCAAGCAGCGTAGCAGATAGCTAAAGGCTGTCCTTACATTTGTACCATGAATTTATTAACCGCTGGCATGTTTCAGACTCCTTATGGCCATTAGTAGCATTGAGTGTATTAAGTTGTTTATAAATATAACAAAAAACAAAATGTGCAATGAATAAATATGTTGACTCATCACAGCAGAATATATTGTGTGCTCCCAAAAGACATCCACAGGCTACTTCTCATGACAGCATGGGAGACAGCTGCATGACTGCCTGTACATCTGTCTAAGCAGTTTCTGCCAAACACGCCGATGTACATGACAGGAGTAGTCTGACATCAACCTCTCTTTGGATTGTTTAGTACATTGTACTGATCCTATTTGTGATGCCAAAATTAGAATGGAAACAATCTATTTTTCCCTGGTCACTATGGCAGCACTCACACCTCTGGGTTATTCCCCGCCCTCGCTCTCAATAGGACAGAAACAATTAAGTTAATTAACCATGATTATATCTACACCCCCTTACCCTCAATCAGTGTCTTTTTTCTGTCCTCGCTTTTTAGAGAAGCCCTTTTTGTGGGTTGTATTTTTCTTTTGTGGCTCACGAGGACCCAGATTTGGGACCATATCCTGGGAAGTTTGCCTCTCTTCCTGGTTGGGCTATGCAGAGTGTTTCCTCCCAGAGGAGACCGGCTAGCCGATACCCCGTTATTAGGCAGCCCGGGGTTCATTAGGAGGTTCTTATACCTGTGTCTGAAGACCAGGTCTTTGGGGCGGCACTGTATTGAAGGAGGATTTCTTTCGGTAGTTACAGCGTGGCGCAGGGTTAAACGTCCTGCGTTCCACTTTGGACTCATGTGCGCAGGTTCGCATGTGAGGGGCGGAACAGGAAGCGATCGCATCGCAGGAGTTTGCGTTCCACTGAGGACGCATGTGCGCATGTGCGCATGTGCGCGAAGCAGGAAGTTAGGCGTATTGGTGGATTTGCGTTCCACAGCTAATAAGAAGCAGCCGTGACGTCACTGGCGGAGAGTGTTTGGCGAAAACGCTAATTCAGGCAGAAGGATTCTAACTTTACAGCTTCGGTTCAGACTGCAGCTTTGTGAGAGAGCGAATTTTTTTCAGGTAATGCTGTTCTTTGTTTGGGCAGTGTTTATTTGGCGTTACTGTGTAGTAAATGAATATCTTTGTTCTTAGAGATGACATCTCTACGTGATGTGCCTAGTAGCCCAGAAAATGCTGCCAATGATAATAGGAGGTGAGCCACTATTAGGTAAGTTATGTCGGTTCTAAAAGAGTGCATATTTTCTAACTTTGGGATTACATGTTATTTTCAGTGTGCCAATCCCAAGGAAAGCGGTCTCTAAAGAGAAGCACAGGATATGTGTGGCATGTGATAATCAAGCCCTTAAGCATTCAAAGTTATGTGACAGATGCACCAGAAGATTGGCAGGCGACGCTGCTGCAGATACAGCAGAAGTGATGAAGTGGATCAGAGAGGCCGTAACGGAAGGAGTAAACTTAGCCACTAGAAAGGTCAGAGAGGAGATGGTTTATTCATCACATGGGCCGTCCACAAGTTATTCCCATAGTGGATGTCAATCACCTGTGGATTCTGAGGAGGAAGATGTTATAGAGGAAATAGAAGGTTCATCTTTTCAGTTCACGTTAGTGGAACCGTTAATAAGGGCAGTGAGAGAACAGTTGGAGCTTCCAGAGAAACCAGAACAACAAGTATCATCCTCAAACCCTTTTAAATTCTTGAAGAGAGAGAAATCAACTTTTCCCTTGCATCAGGTAATAAAGGAGATTGTGGTTAAGGAGTGGAGTAAGACCGATACAAAGTTTCCTATCCCTCCAAAGCTCCAGAAGCTTTATCCTTTCTCGGCAGAGGAAGAAGTAATCTGGGATAAACCACCTAAGGTGGATGCGGCAGTTTCAAGGTTATCGAGAAAGACCCTATTACCTGTAGAGGATGTGATATCTTTTCTAAATCCCATGGATAGAAAGATGGAAGCATCTTTAAAGAAGACATATTTGGCTTTAGGAGCTACTTGTAGACCAGCTATAGCTTTGACGTCGGTATCAAGAGCAATGCAGATGTGGATACAGAATTTGGAGACAGCTTTAAAGGAAGGAGTGGATAGAAGAGATATTATTGAAGCTCTAGCGGAATTGAAATTATCAACTGATTTCATATCTGAGGCTTCAGTGGACCTGGTCAGATCCTCCTCTAGGGCAATGGCCTTATCAGTGGCGGCAAGAAGAGCTTTGTGGTTAAGAGCTTGGAGTGCAGACAAAGCTTCAAAGATGAATCTATGTAATTTGCCCTTTGAAGGTGAGATGTTATTTGGGGCAAAACTAGATGAGATAATTAAAAAGGTTACTGGCGGAAAAGAGTGTCTTTTTGCCACAAGAAAAGAAGCCTTTTAGATCATCAGGCTTTGGATTTGGGAGATCTTCCTTTCGAGACAAGGACACTAAGATTGAACAGAGGCAGACGAAACCATCTAGAGGAGGAGGACAATCATCCTATTGGAGAGGAGGACAATACTCTCTCTTTAAAAATCAGAGAGGTAGAGGGATGGAACCAAAGGCATCTAGAAAATTTTGAAGGTTTGGCAGTCCAAACTTCAAAGATACCCAGAAGATTGATACATTTTGCAGAAGTTTGGGCAAGGTCTATAACAGATCAATGGGTATTACAGACCATCAGTCGGGGATACTACCTGGAGTTCAGTACTACTCCGATTCACAATCAATTTATAATGTCAAAGATTCCCAAGATGAGGGAACAAAGGGAAATATTAAGCAGGTATGTGCAGCAGTTGTTGCAAGACGGAGCTATCCAGCCAGTTCCTCGGCAGTTTCAAGGACAAGGGATTTATTCAGCACTATTCATGCTACGCAAGAAGACAGGAGACTTTCGACCAGTGTTGGATCTAAGACCAATAAATGGATTCTTGAAGGTGGAGAGATTCAAGATGGAGTCAATTTTTTCGATCATAAAGGAGATCCGAAGAGGGGATTGGCTCCTATCTTTAGATTTGAAAGATGCCTATTTCCATATTCCGATAGCTGCTTCTCATCACAGGTTCCTAAGATTTGCGATAGATCAGGACAGGCATTACCAATTTGTGTGCCTCCCATTTGGACTGGCAACATCGCCTCGAGTCTTTTCGAAGATCCTTCAGTCTCTTATAGCGGAAATCAGAAGGAAGGGAATTCACATATTTCATTATCTAGACGATATTCTAATGAAATCACAGGATCCCGACAGTCTACTGCGAGAAAGAGACTATGTTATTCATTTTCTGCAGGATCATGGTTGGGTTTTCAATGTGCAGAAAAGTCAACTAGTTCCCACGCAGGATCTAGTGTATCTCGGTGCCAGGTTTCGTACAAGGCAAGGGGTTGTAGTCTTGCCAGAAGAAAAGAAGGAAAAGATAGAGCGTACACTAAAAGATCTAATAAAAAGAAAGTCGTGTTCAGCCAGAGAGATAAGCAGTGCATTGGGCCTTTTAATCTCAACATTTCCGATGCTGAAATGGGCGAGGTGGCATGTAAGGCCCCTACAAAGGATGTTTTTAAGTCAATGGGATCCAAGATTTCAAGATTGGAATCAGAGAATATGGATTCACGCTCAAGTAATGAAAGAGATGAAGTGGTGGTTAAGAAGAGAAAATTTGGCAAGAGGGCAAGTGTTGACGGAAATCACTTGGAAAGTTCTGACCACAGATTCCAGCCCTTTTGGGTGGGGAGCACACATAGACAATGTGTATTTCCAAGGTCGATGGTCAGAGGAGGAACAGATACTGCCAGCAAACATATTGGAGTTGAGGGCTGTGTGGAAAGCAATTCAGAAGTGCGAATGCTTAGTAAGAGGAACGTCATTGATGATAAGGATGGACAATGTGGCGGCAGTTGCTTATATAAGGAGACAAGGAGGTACTCGGAGCCACAGCCTCATGACAGAGCTGTACCCCATCATGTGTTGGGCGGAAGAGAATTTGAAGGAGATTTCAGCTCTACATCTACCAGGGAAGATGAATGTGGTAGCGGATTTCCTCAGCCGTTCAGTAGTAGACAAACACGAGTGGGGACTAAATCCGGAGATATTTACTCAGATCGTGAGGAGATGGGGAAGGCCAAAGGTAGATTTAATGGCCAGCCCAGCCAATCAGAAGGTAGACAAATTCTTCTCGAGGTACCGGTGTCCTCAAGCAGTAGCAGTGGATGCTTTCCATCAGTCCTGGAGCAGAGGTCTCCTATACATCTTTCCTCCCATACCTCTAATTCCTCGAATACTGAGGAAGATCAGAACGGACAAGGCGGATGTGATAGCCATCATTCCGGACTGGCCGAGAAGGCCATGGTACCCATTATTGAGGTCACTGATGATAGAGGAACCTCTTCAACTTCCTCAGAGAGAAGACTTATTGGTGCAGGGACCGGTCAAACATCCATGTCCACAAAGGTTATGCCTGAGGGCTTGGAGATTGAAAGGAGTAGATTGAGTAGGGAAGGATTTCCAGACTCAGTAGTGGAGACTATGATGTCAGCTAGAAAATTGTCAACAAACAGAACTTATAACAGAGTTTGGCAGATATTTTCACTTTGGCTTTCCTCAAGAGAAGTAAATGTGGAACAAGTTACGATTGCTCAGATCTTAGAATTTCTTCAATTAGGGTTTGAGAAGGGACTAAGTCTCAGAACACTAAAGTTACAAGTTTCCGCTATATCAGCACTAACAGGAAGGCAATGGGCTAAGGAGGAGAACATAATAAAATTTATGTCAGGAGTTATGCATTTAAGGCCTCCAAAGAGGGTCTTTTCTGCTACATGGGATTTACCGTTAGTGTTGCAGGCTCTTACTAGAAGGCCTTTTGAACCCATACAGGAGATATCGGATATCAATCTTACGGTAAAGACTCTTTTTCTTACAGCAATAACGTCCTCAAAAAGAGTAAGTGATTTGCAGGCCTTTTCAACTGAACCTCCGTTTACAGTCATTCAGCCACATCAGGTGATTTTGAGGCCGGTTCCGGAATATCTACCTAAGGTAGTATCTACTTTTCATATAAATCAGGAATCAATATTACCTGCATTTTTTCCAGAGCCTACTTCAGAACAGGAAAGAGTGTGGAACACTCTGGATCTGGTGAGGTGCATATCAGAGTATCTGAAGAGGTCAAAGAGATGGAGAAAAACTAAGAGACTATTTGTAGTCCCTGAAGGTAACAGAAGGGGACAGGCAGCTTCGGTGGTTACACTGAGCAGATGGATAGTAAAATGCATTCACATGGCTTACCAATCGACGGGGTGTCAGATTCCAAAAGGGATAAAGGCACACTCCACTAGAGCGCTGAGTGCTTCTTGGGCGTTGCAGGCAGAAGCAACATTGGAGCAGATTTGCAAATCTGCATCTTGGTCTTCAGCGAAGACTTTTTTGAGACATTATCATGTTAATTTGTTTTCCTCAAGTGAGGCTTTAGTTGGCAAGAAAGTGTTGGAAGCAGTAAAGACTGCAAAATAAATACTGCCTGTCTAGAGGTTGTGTAGTTTGTCTTTATTTCCCACCCTGTCTTATTGCTTGGGTACAGACCCAGAGGTGTGAGTGCTGCCATAGTGACCAGGGAAAACAAAAAATTTATTCCATACTTACCGTAATTTTGTTTCCTGGTTACTATGGGCAGCACTCACACCAAACCCTCCCAAAGGTTAAGAGCTCGGACTTACAAGACACTGATTGAGGGTAAGGGGGTGTAGATATAATCATGGTTAATTAACTTAATTGTTTCTGTCCTATTGAGAGCGAGGGCGGGGAATAACCCAGAGGTGTGAGTGCTGCCCATAGTAACCAGGAAACAAAAATTACGGTAAGTATGGAATAAATTTTTTGTTATATATTGTAGCTCTAAGAGAACTCAGTGTAGAGTTATCGACACTTGGACAAAGTAATTTTCGAAATATATTTATATATTATATATAATTATGTATATACTTTCTCTATATAGGACTCTTCCTTATTCTAAGGCTCCAAGGAATATAAATAGCTGCTCCTATCAACCTCTAATTTCTGTCTGTAAAGGTGGCCATAGACGCACCAATAATATCGTACAAAAGAAATCTTCGTACGATATTCGGTGCGTGTATGGTGGGAGGCGAGCCGACCGATATCGGCAGATGACTTGGATATCGGCCAGAAATTTTTGATTGGGTGCCTTTGAAGGGACACAAACATCGGCAATTGTTAGTGCTGAATGGTCCCATACAAGTAGAATTCTATTGTTTCTACCTGTTTATCTGACGATCCAGCTCTACACTTGTGTATTGAAATTAACAATCTTTCCTA
This sequence comes from Xenopus laevis, assembly GCF_017654675.1. Taxonomy (NCBI): domain Eukaryota; kingdom Metazoa; phylum Chordata; class Amphibia; order Anura; family Pipidae; genus Xenopus; species Xenopus laevis. The sequence continues at coordinate 169,471,104 of NC_054373.1, forward strand.
GAAAGATCTTTTCCAGGAAAGATTGTAATTGTAACGTCTATGGCCACCTTTAGTCACATATCCGCTTAGCTGTGTATTAAAAGGGAATTTGGGAAATGTATTCTCTAAGACTTTCTCTAAAGGAGCTGTGTATGTTTGTTGGTTCAACCAAGAATTGACTTTGTAGGGCCATGTTGTTGACTCAACCATCACACCTTGGGCAGATTCTGGGAAGAAAAAAGTAAACACTGATGCAAAGGTTCCCTATCCCCTGTTCATCCATAATGCCATGATAATCCCATTAGGTTCACATGAAACGCATATCACCAAATCAAATTAAAAGCCCCAAAATTTGCCAAAATGCATCCTCTGGAATTCATTGGATCCTAAAAATGGATGGAGGCAAATGTTGAGCAAATCTGCAAATTCTACTGATCCCATAATTAATGCAGAGAAAGGGGAAAAAACTGACATTGTTTTACATTTGCTCTAGAAAAAGAAAAAAAGTGTGCCACTGGTCCACGTGGACCAGTTTATGGGTTAACACTATAGTGCTCATTTACTAAGCCAAGTATAAAAACATACACAAATAGCCATTCCAGAAAAATAGCGCGTACCCACAAAATAATGCACAGAATTATTGAATAGTGTAATTTCTAGTGGCTTTATTTTCCCTGGAAATTACTGTGACAATCAAGACACTGATAAGACCTAGTTAAGTATATTTTGTATAACAATAATTTCCTGCCATGTGGATAATAAATAAATGTCCTTCCTGTGCGCTACCATTCTCTTAAAAGTGCAACACTAATTAATGTACAATTTACATACTGTAACGAAGGTTTGCCACTCTGGTATCTGATGTATCGAGCAGCAGGCACAATCATTCTGGAAGTCTACTTTATTTGCATTTGCTCTCCTTTAGTAAATGAACCATAAAGGTTCCAGCTTGTGTTGCACAGGACAATTAATGACCTCCCCTTCTACGTAGAATCCAGAAGAGTCCCATTCCTGAACCCCTTCTTCTTTTAAATATCCCAGTAACATTATGCATGGAGTCCAGGATGACCCTTGCAAGGAAATTAAATAGAATGTGCCTCCAAAATTTTTGTTTACCAATAGTAGAATAGATCATTATAAATCTGCAGAAAAACTGCAGTATTTTTAAAAAAGATTTTCAGAAAAATAATGGCTAATTTTACCAATACCAAAATATAGCCCTAGCAGCAGCAACAAAGCTATTATTTTCTCTCAAGCTAAGTAGATTTGCAGTTTATGACTCCATCGCAGCAAGCAGCCGTATCATGGTAACATAGTTATTGAGGTTGAAAATAGATGAAAAGTCCAAAATGTTTAACCTTTGAAAAGCCCTCTCTGTGTTGATGCAACTGTTTGTCCATGAATAGTGATGGGTGAATAAGTTTGTCTATAACAGATTCGTGGCAAATTTCCGCATTCTGCCCTGTGAAAATTCCCCGGCATCAAAAGATTTTGGACGCACGCCTGAAAAGTCGCTTGCGTCAAAATCGCATTGTGTCAACACTATTCGGACGTCCATTGACTTTAACGTCAGCGTCAACATTTTTTGACGCAAGCGACTTTTCAGTTGAGCGTCCAAAATTAGACTCGTGCATCAATTTTAGATTTTCATCATTTTTTGCACAAATTTTTTGCTGTTTCGCGAATTTCACTGGAAATTTCAGAATTTTTCAGCAAAGTGAAATGGGAGAAATTCGCCATTACTATTCATGGATTAATTGGTTCCGACTTCTGCGCGGGTTAATTGCACTTTATTGGGGGAACTATGGACATGATTGATGAGATTGCGGGGAGAAAATCGTCACTTGTTTTTAGATGCTTTTAAATAAGTCTGAATTTGCTGTATTTTGAAATAAAGATTATTATTTTCTATATTTGAGTGTCGTTGGTACAGATTCTTAGCTCTACTACAACATCTGTAGTGTGGGTTGTTTGTGCTCTTTTATCTTTAAATGTAGTCTCCTGTTTTGCCTCTCTATCTAGCTATTAATGGTTTAGACTAATGTTGCGGTGCACAGGCTTAAAGGGGTTGTTCACCTTCAAACAACTAGTTGTTATCAGATAGATCACCAGAAATAACGACTTTTTCCAATGACTTTCTATTTTCTATGTGTCACGGTTTTTCTAATATTGAAGTATAAAGTGTCATTTCTCTCCTTCTGAAGCAGCTCTGGGAGGGGGGGTCGCCGATCCTGTAAACTGTTCTAAATTGATACATTTAGTTGATACATTTCTTATCTTTGTCCCTGCTGAGCAGAATCTCTGGGTTTCATTACAGGCAGCTGTTAGAATTGATACAATTGTTGCTGATACTCCAGAGATGCTGCTGAGAAATGTATCAACTAAATGTTGCAAAATTGTAACAGTTCAGAATCTGCACCTGGATTACTGAGCTGCCAGACTCAAACACCAGAGACACGAACATTCAACTTTAAACTTAGATTTTGGAAAAAACTTAAAAAATAAATAATGGAAAGTAATTGGAAAAAGTCATTATTTCTAGGGAACAATCTAAAAACAACTAAATTGAAAAAAGTGTTTCAAGGTGAACAACCCCTTTAACTTTCTTCTTATTGCATACACAGGGCAACACTACTTTTTAGCAAGTGAGGGAATACAGGGTTATGGAAGATAGCTCATAGTACAAGTTGATCCAGGGACTGGTCGGATTTTGGAGTAAGGAAGAAAAATGGTGAACTCGTTGTCGAACTCGATGTTGAACTCGATAGAAGTGTCTTTTTTCAACTTAACTTGCTGGGGCTCATTTATAAACTTTGTGCAGGGCACAGTGAACATATTTGCCCTGTGCATGGTTATTTTTATAAAGCTCGATAAGAGTGGTGTACCTAATGTGTAAACAGAATTGCAAATTTTTTTTTTCACACTGCAAATGTCCATAAGAGCTTTTCATATATGGCGAAAAATGCAAATTGCGAATACTCTGCGTGTGAGTTATGCCACAACTTTGGTGCTGGAGAAAATATTTGCAAACCAATTTCACAAACTGTGAATTTAAGGGGTTATTTACTAAACTCTGAATGCAAAAATCATGAAAATGTTTAGATTTTTTTAAAATCACGAATTTTTCGGAATTTATTAAACCCCAATTATGGAAAAGTCAGAATCAGAAAATCCGGCATCTCAGACCTGTTGAGGTTTCATATAAGTCAATGGAAGAAGTCCCAGTGATTTTTTTGATGTGCTTTGGGTTTCGTGCAATACCCCGAAAAAATCGTGAAAATATGATTTTTTTCCTGTAAAGCAAATTTTCAGGAAAATGTCATAATAAATAAGCGTAAAAAACCAGAGCAGATTTGATCAGAGTTTGTAGCAGAAAATATAGAGATAAATTCTGACTTTGATAAATAACCCCCTAGTTTACTGTTAACGCTACTTTCGCGCACAACAACCTCGCACACTCGGCGCACTGACGGAAACACCCGTCTCTTTTGTGAAAATTTATTCACAATGCGGATTCGCAAATACCCGAAAGACAGGCACAGCAGTGCAATATTTTAGCGTTCAGGAAAAAGCATGGGCAATACAACCATTTGCGAACAAAAACGCGATGCGCCAACTTTATAAATGACCCCCACTATGTTACTATAGTGTACAGCAGGTGTACAGGTCAGTTATGTAGTATGATAATCCAGATTAAATTTCAATTTGTTCTCTTTACAGATCACAGAGAATGGATAACAATGGAAGCTTCACTAACCTACTGCCTCCTGTGCTTTATTGAAGACAAATATACTGTAGCATATTTCGCAGATGACATGTGCAGGTCATATCCTAATGATTTAAAATTATTTTCATAATTGCTTGTAATGACAAACTGGATTTTCAAGTGTTCATGTTCTGTACAAAGCAGAGTGTGCTGCACTGTAACTGTATTTTATTGTTTGACATAACAATGATGCTGATGTGCAGCTGTAGCCATGGCTATATTTGTATTTAGCTTTATAAATTAATGGCCTTGATGTCTCATAGAAGATGATAGATACCCCCAGACACTCAACTCCCCTATAAAAACATATGTTGCTTAGGGAAGACAGCTTTACATGGGACAGAACAAATTCATTTTGAGTAGCTTAACAAGCAAGTCAAAATCAAAGTATTAATGGCAGTAACGAGGCACCTTGCAGCCATACAGATGTGACACATTAATTATCCTGCATACTTGTTTAATACCCTGGGTGAATTTCCACTAAACCTGTAATTTGGAACTCCGTTAGATGGTATATATAGATTTTGCTTAATCCTTTTTTTGGGGACATGCAACAGAGAAAGGCATTGCTCCATTAACCATTACAGTTCCTTGTAGAATATATGGCCATGTAATATATGGCAATTATTGAAAACTAAGAAGACTGCAAAAGAAAAAGAGCTGCAACCTCACCTATGGTTCTTAAAATACCCTTATGCTAACATAATGTGAGCATGTCAACGACTATAGGGGGCACAAGAAGCCCACACATTCAGGAATTTCTGGTTTTGACTCCAAATATGTTGAACAAAGCACAGAGGTACATAGTTTTGGGACTTAGTGCATCCGGATGCAGCTGTTTTTCTATGAACTAATTGGTTCTGCATGGGTTAATTGCACTTTATTGGGGGAACTACGGACATGATTTTGTTGAGATTGGGAGAGAAAATCGCCACTTGTTTTAAGATGCTTTTTACCAAGTCCGAATTTGCTGTATTTTGAAATAAAGAATGATTATTATTTTCTATATTTGAGTCTGCGTTGGCACACACTCTTAGGGGCCGATTCACTAAGGGGCCGATTCACTAAGCTCGAGTGAAGGATTCGAATGAAAAAAATTCGAATTTCGAAGTATTTTTTGGGTACTTCGACCATCGAATTGGTTAAATTCGTTCGAATTCGAACGAAATCGAACGATTCGAAGTAAAAATCGTTCGACTATTCGACCATTCGATAGTCGAAGTACTTTCCCTTTAAAAAAAACTTCGACCCCCTACTTCGGCAGCTAAAAGCTACCGAAGTCAATGTTAGCCTATGGGGAAGGTCCCCATAGGCTTGCTAACCTTTTTTTGATCGAATCGAAGGATTTTCCTTCGATCGTTGGATTAAAATCCTTCGAATCGTTCGATTCGAAGGATTTAATCGTTCGATCGAACGAAAAATCCTTCGATCGATCGAACGCAGGATTAGCGCTAAATCGTTCGACTTCGATATTCGAAGTCGAATGATTTTAGTTCCCAGTCGAATATCGAGGGTTAATTAACCCTCGATATTCGACTATTGATGAATCAGCCCCCAAGGGTCGAATATCGAGGGTTAATTAACCCTCGATATTCGACTGGGAATTGAAATCCTTCGACTTCGAATATCGAAGTCGAAGGATTTAGCGCTGATAGTACGATCGAACGATCGAAGGATAATTCCTTCGATCGAACGACTAAATCCTTCAAATCGTTCGATTCGAAGGATTTAAATCCAACGATCTAAGGAATATCCTTCGATCAAAAAAAGTTAGGCAAGCCTATGGGGACCTTCCCCATAGGCTAACATTGACTTCAGTAGCTTTTAGATGGCGAACTAGGGGGTCGAAGTTTTTTTTAAAGAGACAGTACTTAGACTATCGAATGGTCGAATAGTCGAACGATTTTAAGTTTGAATCCTTCGATTCGAAGTCGTAGTCGAAGGTTGAAGTAGCCCATTCGATGTTCGAAGTAGCCCAAAAAAAACTTTCGAAATTCGAAGTTTTTTTACTTCAAATCCTTCACTCAAAGTTAGTGAATCGGCCCCTTAGTGCATCTGCAGCTGTTTTTCTATGAACTAATTGGTTCTGCACGGGTTAATTGCACTTTATTGGGGGAACTATGGGCATGATTTTGTTGAGATTGGGAGAGAAAATCGCCACTTGTTTTAAGATGCTTTTTACAAAGTCCGAATTTGCTGTATTTTGAAATAAAGAATGATTATTATTTTCTATATTTGAGTCTGCGTTGGCACAGACTCTTAGCTCTACTTCTGCATCTGTAGGGCGGGTTGTTTGCGCTCTATTTTCTTAAAATTTGGTCTCCTGTTTTGCATCTCTATCTACCTTTCAATAGTTTGACTATCATTGAGGTGCACAGACTTAACTTTCCTCTTATTACATATGGAGGGCAACACTACTTCGCCAGATGCCCTGCCTGATAGTTCAACAAATTTAGGGTCAAAACCAAGAACCAACAATAGATGGCTAGCAAAGCACAGAGGTAGTCAATGGTGTCTTGTTTCTATCTATCAGAATTCATTGCCATGGGAAAAAATGTGACACAAATTGGCTTGCATTGAAGTACATTAAAGGAGAACTGAACCCTAAAAATTAATGTGGCTAAAAATGCCATATTTTATATACTGAACTTATTGCATCAGCCTAAAGTTTCAGCTTGTCAATAGCAGCAATGATCCAGGACTTCAAACTTGTCACAGGGGGTCACCATCTTGGAAAGTGTCTGTGACACTCACATGCTCAGTGGGCTCTGAGCAGCTGTTGAGAAGCTAAGCTTAGGGGTCGTCACTAATTATACAGCAGAAAATGAGCTTCCCTGTAATATAAGCTGATGCTACAGGGCTGATTATTAAATTCTGATGCTAATTGCTCTGGTTTCTGAGCTGCCATGTACCAATATTTATAATAATAATAATAATAATTATAATAATATATATTCAGTATATTGGGAATTGGTCCCTAAGATCAGTAAGTGACAGCAGCACAGAGCATGTGCAGTGAATCAGCAGAAAAGAAGATGGGGAGCTACTGGGGCATCTTTGGAGACACAGATCTTTACTGCTAAAGGGCTGTGGTTGCCTTGGGCTGGTACAGAAGCACAAAACATAATGTACAACATTTCTAGCTACTTCTTTAGTTATGCAATCCCAAATCCCCAGCTAGAAGAACTATATTTGTCTTCAACAATAGCAATCAACATGACAGGTGTAATTGAATAGATACAGACCAAATCCCATCCAGTCACACAAGGAAGGTTCATTTAGAGGAGACATTTGGTAGACGAAGCCCAAAGTATTCTTAGTCTTCTCAACTGACCAAGATGATATAGGCTTGTGTTTACAGTATGTTGAATTCTGTTTAATTTACAATATTGTATGGTGGTATAACCACAGAAATAAAAATGGGATCCTATACTTAATTCTATCCAAAGAAAAGGAAACTGAACAGAAACAGAATAGTCAAGAAACAAGCATCCAATATATTTTCAAGAGATATTGTTTTGTAGACAGAGGAATGAAGGAGTATTGCATTTTCAGCTAGAGCTTGAAGCTAGATCAGGCGTGTATTTCTCTCTCTACCTGACCATAAATGTAAAAGTAGCTCTGCCAATCTGACAATGTACCCGTATGAACTACAGACCCTCCAGATTTCATCAAGTGACATATTTCATTCACAGTGTATTAACTTCTGTTAGTAGCAGTAGCAGAAGATGTTCTCTAAGGTGAGCAAACCGATCTTGTTTCAGTTGAAGTTTTATCGTCACGTATCAACACCCTAAATAGTAGAGGACTATATGTTTCTGCTGTAGCGCAGTATTTTACCCAGTTAAACCTGTAGCCAACATTTCAATGTATTTCCCTCCATCCATTGTAAATTCCAACTGCTGAACAACTTTCCATGGATTTTACTTATTGAAGGTTGCAATACCTGGGGATCTGAGATATGTAAAGAAGAAGATACCTGGGTATCCGGGTATCCAATCGAAGGGATTTTATAGGGTCTCCTCGTGGTGATTTAAAAAAAGATTTTTCATTCATTTATTAATTAAGTAATTCATATATTGTATTGGCACTTTGCTAATATAATATTAATGAAGTTTAGTAATTAATACAGATTGAATTTATGTAGGACAAAATGAGATTTCACATTACCAAGTTTAGTAGGTAATAATGGAAGGGTTAACTTTTTGAAAGGAGGTAACAGAGATCCGCCAGCCTTTTACATTGTTAACTGCAAGTTATTATAGAATATGTTGCAAATATGTTCTCACTTAAATACAACGTGACCGGTAAAGTTTTTATGCACTAGCGAGAGAGACAGGTAGGGGCTGATTCACTAAGGGTCGAATATCGAGGGTTAATTAAACCTCGATATTCGACTAGGAATTAAAATCCTTTCGACTTCGAATATCGAAGTCGAAGGATTTAGCGCAAATACTGCGATCGTACGATCGAAGGATTATTCCTTCGATCAAACGATTAAATCCTTCGAATCGAACGATTAAGTCCTTCGAATCGAACGATTCGAAGGATTTTAATCCAACGATCGAAGGAATATCCTTCGATCAAAAAAACTTAGGAAAGCCTATGGGGACCTTCCCCATAGGCTAACATTGACTTCGGTAGCTTTTAGCTGCCGAAGTAGGGGGTCGAAGTTTTTTTTAAAGAGACAGTACTTCGACTATCGAATGGTCGAATAGTCGAACGATTTTTAGTTTGAATCCTTCGATTCGAATTTGTAGTCGTAGTCGAAGGTCGAAGTAGCCCATTCGATGGTCGAAGTAGCCCAAAAAATACTTCGAAATTCGACGTTTTTTTACTTCGAATCCTTCACTCGAATTTAGTGAATCGGCCCCGTAGTATCATCAGTACAGGCTACCAAAACATGTAGGAGGTTATTTATCAAAGATCTAGTTTGCGAGGTTTTTGAAACATCGAATAAGTTTTAGGCTCGAATGTGTTCTTATTTATGAAATACTTGAATGCAAAAAACTCAAATCAGTGTAATAAGAGTGAAAACTCAAATACTTAAATTTATTGAGTTTTCGGCAGAAAAAAACTTCAAACTAACGATGCACCGAATCCACTATTTTGGATTCGACCAAACCCCTGAATCCTTCATGAAAGATTTGCAAATTAGGATTCAGATTCGGTTCGGCCAGGCAGAAGGATTTGGCTGAATCCGAATCCTGCTGAAAAAGGTTAAATCCTGGCCAAATCCCGAACGGAATCCTGGATTTGGTGCATCCCTACTTGAAACGCTCAAATTTATTGAGTTTTCAAGCTCAAACAACTAAAAAATACCTAGAACATCATGAAGGCTACAAACACCATTAAATGGTTTAAGGAACCTCTGCCATTGACTTCTACATGTGTTAGCTGGAGTATTTTTGGATTCAAGCTATTTACAGTTCAAGGTATAATAAATCTCAAAAAACCTGACAGTTTTTTTAAACCTGAAAAATTTACATTTTAGTTTTACCCGAAAATTCGAGTTTTTAACAAAAACTACCCTCAAAAACTCAAATTTCTAGGGAAAAACACAACTCAACCTTTAATAAATATCCCACATAATGTAAACAAATGTTGCCTGGCACTAATGGCTACTATTGATGAGCACATTTTTTCGCCAACCATGTATTCACAGCGGAAATCTGCGAATTTTAAAGCAAAACCGTGGCAAATAAGTCAACTTTAATGCATTTGGACAAAAATGTCGTCATAAGAAAAAATGCTCATTGACTTTAATGTATTTGGTCAAAAAAGGGGCAGAGACTAAAAAGTTGCCACAGAAAAAACTCCCACTTTAATGCATTTGGAGAGAGAAAAATTGTCACGCGTGTAAAAAATTGTTGCTCATAAAAAAATTGACACCCATTGACTTTGACACGTTTCGTAAATATTTTGCCATTTTGTTAATTTTTTCCGTTTCTCAAAATTTTTGGACAAAGTAAAACGGGACAGATTCACTCATCACTAATGGCTACCACGTGGGTATGTTAGATGACTAAATTTCCTATAATATAATCTTTTCTACAGTCATTTTATAGGATATCAAGTTCAAGGTGCCATAGGTCCTAGGGCTTTGGCTTTACGTTGTAGGCTGGTTGATTGGCCAATATTTGTATAAAAGAAGAAAAAGAACCTTGGAAACACATGAAACAAATTGAAATATTTTCTATTGCAAGAAACTGAACTTTTAGAAGAAACACAGACTCACACACACACACAGTTAAAACCACATCCATCTAGATTAAACTGAAGGGATGTATATTTTTCCTAATTATGTGATTTCGGATTCATTAATTTCAGTTTAAGTCTGCAAACTCACACAAGTAATAAATTGAGAGCAATTAGCCTCTGGATTGGTTCTGCATAAAGGGAAGTCAGACGATTTGTCCATTTAACAGATACTAAGTGATACTAAGTACATATAATAACTCAAACTGTAGTGTGATCTGATGCAATCAAATAGCAATGAGAAAGCTGGGGATGTGGAATAAGCAGTGGCCGCCATGTTGTTCATAAGGAAAACAAGAGACTGGTCACTTCTTCCTGTGACTAACATAGTAATGAAGAACAAATGGATGACAGCGATTAATTGCCATTATGGACAATGGATCTCATGCAAATCACACCACCTCGTTTTCTGCTGAATGCATTTTTTTAGTGGTGAGAATTCTTGCGGCAACATTTTGCCACGTTTCTTTGGGGAAAAACTTCACCTGTGGTTAATTGCCACAAATTGATGCTTATCAATAAAAGCCAGCCTACCATTGAAAAATTAGCCCTATAATTTCTTCAAATGACTTGGGACAGATGCCCCAGTCCATATACAGTAATGGGACCTGTTATCCAGAATGCTTGGGACCTGGGGTTTCCCGGGTAATGGATCTTTCCATAATTTGGATCTTCATACTTTAAGGGGCCGATTCACCAAGGGTCGAATATCGAGGGTTAATTAACCCTCGATATTCGACTGGGAATTAAAATCCTTCGACTTCGAATATCGAAGTCGAACGAATTTTAGCGCAAATAGTTCAATCGAACGATCGAATGATTATTACTTCGATCGAACAATAAAATCCTTCGAATTGAACGATTCGAAGGATTTTAATCCAACGATCGAAGGAATATCCTTCGATCAAAAAAACGTAGGAAAGCCTACGGGGACCTTCCCCATAGGCTAACATTGAGTTCGGTAGCTTTTAGATGGCGAACTAGCGGGTCGAAGTTTTTTCTTAAAGAGACAGTACTTCGACTATCGAATGGTCGAATAGTCGAATGATTTTTAGTTTGGATCCTTCGATTCGAAGTCGTAGTCGAAGTAGCCCATTCGATGGTCGAAGTAGCCCAAAAAACACTTTGAAGTTTTTTTACTTCGAATCCTTCACTCGAAGTTAGTGAATCGGCCCCTAAGTCTAATAGAAAACCATGTAAACATTAAGGGGCTGATTCATTAAGGGTCAATATCGAGGGTTAATTAACCCTCGATATTCGACTGGAAATTAAAATCCTTCGACTTCGAATATCGAAGTCAAACAAATTTTAGCGCAAATAGTTCGATCGAACGATCGAAGGGTAGCTGTAGTAATGATTTTTTGATGTGCGCTGGGTTTCGCGCAATACCCCGAAGGTTTCTGAGTTTTCAGGTGAAAATTCCTTAAAAAATCGTGAAATTTGTGAAAATCGGATGAAAAAAAATCTTTTTTTCCCGCAAAACTAATTTTCGGGAAAATGTAATAAATAAGCGTAAAAAACCTTGTAGCAGAGTTTATAGCAGAAAATATTGAGATAAATTCGGACTTTGATAAATAACCCCCTAAATAAACCCAATAGGCTGATTTTGCTTCCAATAAGGATTCATTATATCTCAGTTGGGATCAAGTACAAGCTACTGTTTTATTATTACAGAGAAAAAGGAAATCATTTTTACAAATCTGAATTATTTGGATGAAATGGAGTCTTTCTGTAGTTCTGAGCTTTCTGGATAATGGATTCCCGGATAACGGATCCCATACCTGTACTGTATTGTTTCACAATTGATTAGCAGTATTTTGAACTTTGATCAGATTTTCAATTGAAAATTACTACAGGTTTATTACATAACAAATTTTGAAACCAGAAGAACTCCTACCCTACAACAGCTAAACAAATATCTATTTTAATGACCTCTTCACACTGTTATGTCCAAACTAATTCTAACTATGTGTGCCATGTTTATTTTATCTAAATAGACTTTTCAAATTTCACACTGTGACATATAACTTACTGAAAAGGAGCTGGTGACCGATTCCCAGTTTGTCTCCGAGGCTGCCGGCAGAAAATCATTCTGAATGGGGAAGCCATAAAATGAACAAAACACAGCATGGCATAGATTACGATGAAGCTTGTTTGTGAGTAATGCTCATGCTCAGTTATGAAAAACTGTGTTATTAAAGTTCTTAACTCATAAGCTTACCTTCATAGCATACTAAGCACCATGTTCACAATGTGAATGCTTATAGATGGAGTGGTCAAGTTCTGTTAAGTAATGATATCGGTTAGTTATTCTGTCAACGACACAAAGTGCTGCATCTGTATACTGTTATATCTAAGTGGCCTCTAAGGCATGCAGACCATGCTGTTATTATAGGCCATAAATTTGCAGCCTCGCAAAATTCTATAGGGTTGCCAGCAGCAACAGCGGAATTCCTCCGAGACGTGTATGAGAAATCGAGATCATTTTCCTGGCTTGTATGTACATATTTCTCTGAATCTCTGCAGACTGAATGTTTCAGGCATTTTATAATTAAAAATATTAGAGAAAAAGTCTGAATGAAAACAGGTTTTTTAGATGTTCTTTTAAAGTTCCGAGTAGTATTTGCTTTATTGTTTCAGAGAAATAGGAGCAGCAAGAATCCTCCCAGTGAAGACATTCTCAAAGCAGATTCTCCTAAAAAAAGTAAAAAAAAATAGTGTTTCCCTGTTTCACAATAATTATAGTGGAGCAGCAGCTCAGTAAATGAGATTCCTGGGTTAACAGGCTGAGCTGATGCAGGTATACTGTAGATGTCTAGGACATTTAGAATAATGCTGTTTAAATCTGTCTTTGCCTCCAACTGGGAGGACAATAACCTTTCTTTTTGAGAAAAGGCGGTGTCCAGCAGAAATGTCAGTCTCCACAATGGGTGGCACATGAATCATCGCCGGTTCTGTAGAGCTCCATCATGATTCTAAAATGGGCTCATTTTTAATGGACCTCATGGGCTAAATTTGCCAATTAATTCCCCTGTGTGGCCCTGACTCACTGTAATTAACATTTCTGTAGGGAAATATGTGCCTATACCATCTATTATACAGTATTCTGCTGTGAGATCATCTAATAAAAATGATAGGAAAGCTATGAAATGTAATATGGCTTATATATATATTATATAGTTCAGAGGAGAAATTGATACACAATTCATACATTTCAAATTACTTTAGTACCTGTTTCCTAATGTTTGATCTCCAGATGCTGCTGGAATACAACATCCTCAATTTATATTCTAGGATTGATTCATTCGAGGAGTTGTAGTCCAGTAACAAGTGGGAACCCAGCATTAAGAAACAGGGTATTATACAAAAAATAAAAAGAATTGTAAATTGTATAGAAGACAAATTGTGTTTTTAAGCATGTATAAATGATGGGATAAAAAGTACACGTATCTGCAACTGTAGTCGCAGTCCTGCAAAGGTTGATTCAGCCATTGTGGGAATTGGTGTCTCCAGGGTTCCAACAACAGCAGAAGACACAGGTTCCTTGCAGGTGCACATGTGTCATATTGACTCCAAGAGGCTGCAATCGTCTAGGTTGTAATGCGCCATTTGCAAATGCACGGCTGCATTGGCCACAAATATAACTAAAAGAATGCTGAATTGTGGGTAAAAACCATAGCAACTTGTGCCGGAAATTGCGTTTTGCACAATGCCGTTGAGGTTATAAATGAGTCCTAATATGTTGGTCTATTAATCAAAACCCACACAGCAGTATTTTTATATAGAACTAATTGTATTGTTATATAGAACACATCTAAGGGGCCGATTCACAAAGGGTCGAATATCGAGGGTTAATTAACCCTCGATATTCGACTGGGAATTAAAATCCTTCGACTTCGAATATCGAAGTCGAAGGATTTTAGCGCAAATAGTGCGATTGACCGATCGAAGGATTATTCCTTCGATCGAACGATAAAATCCTTCTAATCGAATGATTCGAAGGATTTTAATCCAACGATCGAAGGAATATCCTTCGATCAAAAAAAGTTAGCCAAACCTATGGGGACCTTCCCCATAGGCTAACATTGACTTCGGTAGCTTTTAGATGGCGGACTAGGGGGTCGAAGTTTTTTCTTAAAGAGACAGTACTTCGACTATCGAATGGTCGAATGGTCGAACGATTTTTAGTTCGAATAGTTCGATTCGAAGTCGTAGTCGTAGTCGAAGGTCGTAGTAGCCCAGTCGATGGTCGAAGTAGCCCAAAAAACACATTGAAATTCGAAGTTTTTTTACTTCGAATCCTTCACTCGAAGTTAGTGAATCGGCCCCTAAGAGTGCATTTATAAACACATTTATAATGTGCAATGTGCAATTTTTTTACCCGTAATTCAGAATTTCCACCCACATTTCCTACATAATTGCAGCTTTGAGTAGAGCTGTGCAATTGGGTCCTATGCGTTACAATGTGTGTGCAACTGCGCTTGCATGTTTTTATGTTTGGTCACTACTTTTGAATGGGGGATCTTTAAAGTAATACCCACAGGAGCATATAGTAGCAAATGACTTGTGTTACTATTCATACAGAGTAAAGCACTCAAATTAATATTACAGTGGGGAATATTAACTTACCTTTTGGGGAGAACTGGCACATGGACACTCACCCTCTTCCGTTTGGGTCGGGATGTCTTCTTCCTGTCAAAATAATGTCATTTTTTATGACTTGCCAGAAACCAGCTTCCAACAACAAAAAACTTTTAGCCACAAACCTTAACATTCTATCAATGAAGAAAACCAAAATAATCCTTACAGACAGCAGGTTACAGGCAAATGGCAAATATTAGGGGAAGCACTTGCAAGATGGAAGCGAAGCTTGATGCCAAGAGAGAAACAATGCTCTTCAATTCCATCTGATATGTTTTCAGTTCTGAAAATATTTAGGACCTTACTTTAAGCCCTTTAGGGGCACTTTGGGATGGTATGACAGATAATCTTTGAAAGAATTCACCTTTTCTGTATGTTACTCAGATTAAATATTTCAATCCCCCACTAAATAAAATTATGTTATTCCATAGCCATGGCATAGCTCTTCAGCTTCCATGTAGGTCTCGTTTCCACGAGTGACAGAGCCAAAATGCGTGAAGTAACATTTGAAATAAATATATACAAAACTTGCTGCAATTTCTGATAAGGAAGGATCAAGAAGAAGGTGAAAAGGAATACAGTGTCAGTGTTATCATACATTCTTTCCAGTTCATTAACACAGTACAAAAATGCCATTATTTATTGAGGTCATGCTATTTGGCTTGGAAGAAAGAGCTGTAATATGGATAACTCGGTAATAGATATGAATTCTATCACGAGAGATGTTGAGTAATGGGATACAATGGAAGAGCTGAGAGTTAATGGAAGAAGTCAGAAAGAATTAAGATCTTCTCAAACAGCTAAATACATGGCATTCAGGTCAGCAGTTACCTATAATTACTTCAAAATCAGCTAAACAATTCAGAAAGATGTTGTTAAAATGCCCTCACTGAGAGACAGTAAATTTACTTGGATATAGAAAATGAAGTGAGTATAGAAAAATTGGGGGTTCTATGTGGAATTTTTCAGCAGAAATTTTGGTTAAAAAAACGCACCTATTTCTGAAGATATGTTTGCAAACTGGATATGTAATCCTGGGTTGTTTGTGTCACATAATTGTGACACATGGTAATTATTACCTAAGGTCATAGTGAAAACTGATTTGCCAGCTCGAAAACTTGAATTAAAAATAGATCATCCTATTTAAGAGGCTAGAGAATTACTCCATTTTGTTCTGGACATGTGTTTTCATAGGATTTTTTAAAATGTATAAACTCACTTTACATAAAAAAATCAACATGTCACAAACAATTCATAGTTTATGAAACAAGATAAAAATAAACCAAAATTCCACAAACCCAGCCATTTATCCTCCAGCCCCCAGAGTCCATCCATTTGTCCTTTGGCAATTTTCCACCAAAGTAATCAAAATCCGGTTGTGCAAAGTATTGTTTTTTGTACATACAGCCTTCCTTCCACCACCACAAACCCAAACCAACATCCCCAGAAAAATCATTTCCAGGCCCAACCCCTTCCAGTTTGCATTGTCAGCAAAAAACACCAAATGGCCAAATGACATATAAATAAAGAAACAAACAACAAAAATCGATCAACATATTTTTCTCCCAATTTGAGCAGGAAGCTGCACCTCCAGCCTATTAAGAGAGAGAAGAGCAGTATCCGTGCCAGGGAGCCCTATTCATAGTTAGTATGTGCATACCTTGAGAAGCAGACATGTTTATGAAGAATAAAGAGTAAGGTGCACCCCAATATGCTCTCATTTGCTGTTAAAACATGGAGAATTTTGGAAAATTGCTGAATGTTCACACCATAAAATGGGTGATAAAACAGCAGCTAAGATTTCACAACTTAGAAAAAGTGGAATCTGGTATAGTGCCTTGATTTAGACAGCAATTTCTTGTTTTTTTCCAGGCATGCCATAGTTCTGCAGACCTGTAAAAACATAGCTATGGGCGGATCAAGCTGCAAACTACAGCCATACACAGGCAGACGATGGGTGCCAACTTCTGTCCTACTCAGCAGCTTATTGGACCTTATAGTGGGGCCAAAACAATGGTCTGCCTGACCTTTGTCTGGTCAGATATCAGCCAGATATCAGCAGGGGTTTGAAAATCCACTTACTGATTCGATCAGATGAGTCAGATTTAAAGGAGAAGTAAAGGTTAAAATTAAGTAAGCTTTATCAGAAAGGTCTATATAAATACACCAGTAAACCCTCAAGTAATGCTGCTCTGAGTCCTCTGTCAAAAGAAACACAGCATTTCTTTCCTTTTATTGTGTACACATGGGCTTCTGTATCAGACTTCCTGTTTTCAGCATAAACCTCCAGGGCAGGGCTTGAGCATGCTCAGTTTGTTCCTCTCCCCCTCCCTCCTCCCATCCCTGCTGTAATCTGAGCTCAGAGCTGTATGTGAGCAGGCAGAGACTCAGGCAGGAAGTGATGTCACACCAAGCTTAAATGGCAGCTTCTATCCTAAACAAACAGAGACAGTGTCTAGAGCTGTTTACTCTGGTATGGTAAAGCATTCAGAAGAATAAAAATAGTGTTCTTACTTGCACTGTTGTGGCTAATCTGTTGGCAATAAACTGGCTTGGACCTTTCCTTCTCCTTTAACATACAACCTTGGTGCCTAAATCGGTCAAAGAACGACTCATCTGGTGAGTCCTTGTAAAAGTACAGATTTGGTTTTATATAGAATGCCATTTAAAAGCAGATTTATCAATAACTGGAATAAAAATCCTATCTTCTTTATGTCCTATCAGTGACAAAAATGACCATATTTATAATTATTCCCTAGCATTTATCCTATAAGAAAAAATTACTGATCTGCAGTGATTCACCATATAATTGTCCTGTCTTAATCTGGCAAAAAGTTTCTAGGCCGTCAAGAGAAATTAAATAAATGTGGCCAGCAGGAAAAACACAACATGTATCAGGAAAAACAATTAAACTTTTGATAAACCTTGCCCAAAGTATTGAGTTATGATAAAGGTACCTAACAATATTTATGGGGGAATGTAATATGTTTCGCTAGAACAAAAAACCTGCTCAAAGATGATTGTGAATGTTAGTGACATTTAGTGATTAAAGACCTCAATGACCTCATCGTAAAGTTTGCAAACAAATGGCATTTGTGACCATTCGCAAGTGTTTGTAATTATATTTCACAAGTGCAAAGTCTTTTTAGCGACAAAATATTTAACAAAACTCCAACCTTTGCTTAGCGAAAATGCTCAATGTAATATTCGCCAGCAACTGAACGCTAAGCATTTGCAAAAACACCATTATAAATAACACTTGGGACTTTTAATTACATTCCCCCCTTAGAGTGGTGCCAAACCCATATGAAAATACAAGGTGCCCTTGAAATTTATGGTCTCTAGAATATTCATCTTAAGCTCATGGAGACTTTGTCTGCCCTCTTGTTGGTGAGTTCCCCAATAGGATCTCAAACAACTAAGTAGGTGGAAAGTCTCTGACACCAGAGGGAGGGATGAGCAAGATCATAGAGATATGGAACTATGGGCAATTAGTCTTGAAAGACACAGGGTTTCTGAAACCCTCTGAACTGATTCAATGAGCTGTTACAAAAGGAAAATTTCATCTCCAGCTAAATCCATTGTTGAAGATTAGTTTTCCTTAAATTAAATTTTCACTCAAGGCCTTAAACTTTAAAGTTTCTCCACATGTGTTCCACATCTGAGATATTTGCTCATACAAATACTATGATGAGCAGCAGCTAAGCATCGCTGTATAAACTGTAATTGCACCACAATTTAGGAATGCCAGGAATCTTTTCATCATGCTGCCAATAAACAGATACAAAGAAATAAGCATGGAGAACACAGTAAAAATTGGCTTATTTATTAATACGATCCAATACACATAGTTATGAATCAAGCCTGCAATCATAGTATCCCATACAGGTATGGGATAAGTTATTCGGAAACCCGTTATCCAGAAAGCTCCAAACCACAGAAAGGCCGTCTCCATGGACTCCATTTTATCCAAATTTTAAAAAATGATTTTTTAAAACAGTATCTTGTACTTGATCCAAACTAATATAATTAATTCTGATTAGAAGCAAAACCAGCTTGGGTTTATTTAATGTTTACATGAATTTCTAGTAGACGTAAGGTATGAAGATCCAAATTACGGAAAGATCTGTTATCTGGAAAACTCCAGGTCCCAAGCATTCTGGATAACAGTTATCTTGGGCACTGTCAATCAAATGGGGTATCTAACTGCCACAAATAAACCCGATATCTGATTCTACAGATTGAAAGGAAGTCATGATACTTTGATGACCCATTTCCTAACCCCACTTAGGCTCACAGTGTAATAGATTCTAGGTTCCATGGAACAAGGTAAGGGAGGGGTTGGATCACTCTGTGAACCTAAGAGGGAGGGAAAGTGTTTCCTGCGAGCACAGACAGACATGGTTTCCAGTCTGTGGAATTGGGTATATACAGCTATGTATAAAGAAAAAATTGATTTATATTTATTTTTGAAAGTTCATATATTGTTTATAATTCTTTTTTACATAACCCCAACTGAATGAGCTCATGTCAAAAAGGAGGGTATATTTTCATGCTAAATACAGAAACTTTGGGTGAAAAGTCTGGGTGATATTTTAAGGGGCAGATTTTATCAGATCGAATTTCGAATTTCTGTGAGTTTACTTTAATAAATTCAAATATACTCACAACTGGAATGGGAGGTTATTTAAGAAAAAAGTTGAACCTCTCAAATTCAAACGAATATTCCAAACCTGTAAACTTGAATCAAATTAGACTAAATTCGAATCAAGTTGTTTACTCCCAAAAAAACTCAAATGTCAGGAAGGCTATTATTAACATCTTCAAATGGGTCACTGGGACTCCATTGACTTCAACATGAAGTGCCATTGACTTCTACATGAACTCAGTTGGTTTTAGGTGGCAAATATTTCAATTCGAGTTTCCCAGGGTCCAGGTATGATAAATCTCGAATTCGAGTTTGGATTATTTTTTGATCAAAATTCAACTCGAAAATTCGAATTTTCAATTCGACCCTTAATAAATCTGCCCATAAATGTTACCTACAATTATGGGCACAAAATTCACTTTTTGCATTGCTTTGACAGTGAAATCAGTTTCTTAACTGTCAGAAATTCATGAAGACTCTAAGGGGCAGATTTACTAAGCTTGAGTGAATAGTTCGAATGCAAAAATATCCGAATTTCAAAGTATTTTTTTGGGTACTTCGACCATCGAATTGGTCGAATTAGATCGAATCGAATGATTAGAACGATTCGAAGTAACAACCTTTGGACTATTCGAGCATTCGATAATCAAAGTACTGTCTCTTTAAAAAAAACTTCGACTTCATACTTCACCACTTTAAAGCTACCGAAGCTACCTTCCAGAGCACTTTTCTACGTTTTTTTTGATCGAATAAAAATCATTCGATCGGTCGCTTAAAATCGTTTGGATCGTTCGATTAGAAGAATTTTATCGGTCGATCGACCGATTTTTATTCGATTGAATCTTTTGCGCTAAAATCCTTTGAGTTCGATATTTGAATTCGAAGGATTTTTCTTTGAGGGTCGAATTTGAGGGTTTTTTAACCCTCGAAATTCGACCCTTGATAAATCTGCCCCTATTTGTAGAGATGTAAATGTTGTGATTTAAGGTCCTCTGATGTATCTCATAGAAAGGGGAAGTAATTTGCTTCGCAATGAACATCCTCTGTTGAGACACTCACCCTGCACCTCCCGGCCTTCACTGTACTCTGCTGTATAAGAGGGGCTGAGGAGGGATGACTATGATGCAGCAGACCCCGTGGTCTGGGCCACCCTCTCATCTGGGACTGTGGGGTCTGCTCTATAGTTAGTTACTCCACTGAGTCTGACCTCTCACTCCTTTGATGCCTGATTAGCTAGAAGGGATTAAAAAAGCAACAACTACTTAAGTTGACTATGAAGATTTTCATTCAACTACTAAGTTCCCCAAATCAGACATCCTTTGGTTATTCTTTTTCACTTCATTTGAAACACCTTCAGTACAAAATATTCCTCTCTATGACCTACAACAGACGTACTAACAGTTGACTGGAATTGTATCTCTTTGAAAGTAAAGCAGTGTTTGAATTTGCCCAAAATATATGCCGTTTTCCTCTCGAGAAATAAAACAAATGCAAATTGTTTTGCCGGGAGTTATGTCTTCATAACATCAACAGAAAAGTTTCCAACCACTGCGAACGGATTAGAAATAACTATTATGATTAGTTTAAACACTCAAGTTTCATAGTGTAGTTTGCTGAATAATGTCAAGAACATAAAAAAATTGGCAATTGTATCTGTTCTGGGATTCTATTACAACAATGATTGTGGTTTGGGGCTTTAGAAAATGAAAATAACAAAAGCAAACCGTAAAGCCATCATTTGCAGATTGCAAATGAGCTTTTAAAATGAAGTGAGCACTGGTTTATCTTTTTCTTTCTCATTATTTTTCACACTTTATCTGTACAAATTAGCAAGGTCGTTAAATAATAAAGGTACACAAGAATGGGGGATAGGTAATGCGTAGTGAGTCAGAGCGAGGAATTTCCCTCCCCAAGGTCTCCCCAAGCCAGCTGGACTACAAAATGCTTCCCATAGCTCTCCAGTCTGTTTTTCATCCCTAAAGGTGACCATACACAGGCCAACTGGGTATGTGATCCATCCAATTGTCCCTCTGCCTGAACAGGTGGAAAGTGTGCAAGGGGGCACACATTTTATGTCTGTCTTCCTATTTTCCTAATTGTTCAAGCAAAGTACAAAAATGGCTGCAATAGCAAGAAGTGAAGAGGAGCCCCATGCACTGGGAAACATAAAGCAGATTAGAACTTGATGGACTTTTGTCTTTTTTCAACCCAAAAAAACCCAAAACTATGTGACTATATGTAACAGTGCAGCTATTCGTTGATTTAAAGGGATTCTGTCGTGATTTTCATGGAATAGTTTTAATTATTAAATTACATTATGCACATTACAAGCAGTTCATTCTACCATTAAAATTGTATTCTTGAACCAATAAATGTATTTCTTTAGTTGTAATATTAGTGTGTAGGCAGCCATCTTGGGATGTTTTTCCTGGTCATGTGCTTTCAGAAAGAGCCAGCACTTTTGAACGGAACTGCTTTCAAATAAGCTATTGTTTCTCCTACTGAAGGAGTCACAACTTGGGTTAGCCATACTTGGAATTTTACTATTGACTGCTGTTCTCATATCTACCACTAGGTAGCATTTTTAAAAAGTAACTGAATTTTATCAAAACTTATGTGACTCACGTGACTGAGGGAACCTGCGAAACTGACAACATATCTAGCTCCATGTCAGATTGCAAAATGAAATATTACAAAATCTGTTTGCTCCTTTGAAAAACAGATTTCAATGCAGGATTCTGCTGGAGGAGCACTATTTACTGATACATTTTGTAAAAAAAAAAAAATCTTAACTTGTACCCTAACCAACAACTGAAACAATACTTTCAGAACTACAGTTTTCTTACTGCCTGATTTGGTCATCCAAATCCAACAATTTATTGTCAAATACCATTGAACTGATCATATTGTTATATATACAGATGAAGCCACTTGGATTTGTGAGTTAAATGCGTCATGACTCAGAGTTAATTGAAGAAACTGTGTTATCTAAAGTTATCTTAACTCATTTAATGCATTTAACCTTTTCATTAGCATACCAAAGCACCATTGTTCACAATGGTGAATGCTTTAATTAGATGGGATGTTATGTCACAGTTTTCTGTGTTAAATGAGATAAATGGGATATCTGTGTTTAGTTATTCTGTGTCAAACAGACAAACCAAAGTGGCTGCATCTGTATGGTCAAGTTTCTAAACTAAACACCCATTAGCCTTTCTTAAAATTGTATTATTTCCTTCTCTATAATTCATGTAGAAGCCTGTACAAGTGCCTCTTTACTGAACATTGCAGTTCTATTATCTTGTTTCCTACTAAATAAAATAGATTGCATGCTCTTTGGGTCAGTTTTTCCAATTGCCTTTACATTTTATAAGTTGTTCTGAATTTAATGAAATAAAGCAGTTCTGTAAATTGCTATGAAACCATACAATACTTAATATTGTTTTTAATCAGACCAAAACAATTGCATACAGAAATAGCTGTCAGCCACTGCAGGTTTGTCATCCATTTAACTCTCCTGTGAGTCGCCTGGTTGCTATCTCCTCTTGCTCCTTCATCTGCTCTTCTTGGCACCAGGAAACGAGTAGATGGGAGTTTGGGACCACACACGACATGCCACATTGACATTTTAATGAAGCATGTAAAAAGATTATAGCTATCCCATATAAGGTTAGCAGATTATGCTCTTGAATACCCCATGCCAGATGCTTCCTTAGTGATTCTTAATCTGTTTCTATCTAGTCATGAGATGATACACAGAAAAACTGAGCTGGAACACTATAAAGTAGATACTGGGAGCTGTACTAGGAACTGAAAGCTCTATAAATATCTAGAATACATGCTTTATATTCTGAACAGAGGATATATATATATATATATATATATATATATATATATATATATATATATATATATATATATATATATATATATATATATATATATATATATATATATATATATATATATATATGCATTTTATAAAAGTTATAAAATAAAATTATAAGACAGATGTACTGCAGTAGCATGGTGGCTGCACAATGATGGGTCTTGAGCTGGGTGTTCTTTCTGATCAGGGAACTGATCAGAAAGAAGCTTGCATGTGTTTCCGGGTCCAGTTCTCACCAGGGAACTATATCCATGATCATAGTTACATAGTTACATAGTTAAATTGGGTTGAAAAAAGACAAAGTCCATCAAGTTCAACCCCTCCAAATGAAACCCAGCATCCATACACACACCCCTCCATACTTCCACATACATTCTATATACCCATACCTATACTAACTATAGAGCTTAGTATCAGAATAGCCTTTGATATTATGTCTGTCCAAAAAATCATCCAAGCCATTCTTATAGTCATTAACTGAATCAGCATCACAACATCACCCGGCAGTGCATTCCACAACCTCACTGTCCTGACTGTGAAGAACCCCCTACGTTGCTTCAGATAAAAGTTATTTTCTTCCAGTCTAAAGGGGTGGCCTCTGGTACGGTGATCCACTTTATAGGTAAAAAGGTCCCCTGCCATTTGTCCTCTAATGTACTTGTAAAGTGTAATCATGTCCCCTGGCAAGTCCCTTTTTTCCAGAGAAAACAACCCCAACCATGACAGTCTACCCTCATAATTTAAATCTTACATCCCTCTAACCAGTTTAGTTGCACTTAGTCTCTGCACTCTCTCCAGCTCATTTATATCCCTCTTAAGGACTGGAGTCCAAAACTGCACAGCATACTCCAGATGAGGCCTCACCAGGGACCTATAAAGAGGCAGAATTATGTTTTCATCCCTTGAGTTAATGCCCTTTTTTATGCAAGACAGAACTTTATTTTCTTTAGCAGCCACAGAATGACGCTGCCCAGAATTAGACAACTTGTTATCTACAAAAACCCCTAGATCTTTCTCATTTAAGGAAACTCCCAACACACTGCCATTTAGTGTATAACTGTCACGACCGGTACCCAATACCAGAACAAGTGCCAAGCACCCTGGTCTCGGCTCGGCTTCACCAGTAGTATGACCACCGTTGGGCTTCGGGAGGAGCCCTCAGCTTACTTGGGTGCCACCTGTACTTAACGAGGGGTACAATGCAAGATGTTCTGGCTGGCGAAGGGGCACGGCTGTTTGGGCCGAAGGTCACGGTACAAAAGGATTAGGCAGAAGAATGGTCAGACAGGCTGGGTGGAGGCAGGCGGATATCAGAATCGTCAGGCAGGCAAGGGTCAAACCGGGTTGTCAATCAAGGGGTTAAGCAGGAAGAGTTGTCGTAGGCAGGCAAGGGTCAGGATACAGAGTTCAGAGTAGTCAGGATACAGGCTGGGTCAAACAAGGATAATCAAGATAACAGAATAACAGGATCAGATGCACTAGGCTCAGAAACCACTAGAAACAGAGTTCTATCACGGGCAAGGGGCTATACACAGAATGGGCCTTAAATACCTTTCAAAATTCGCGCCAAAACATGCGCAAACGTGCAGGCGCAATCACGCCAGCGTGCCTGCGCCTTTAACTAGATACAACATGGCGCTGGTGCTGGAGCTAAGGACCATGCGGCGGGCGTCCCCGCCACATAGGTAATTTTCTTACAATAACTTGCATTTATAGTATTTTTGCCAAAGTGCATAACCTGCATTTATCAACATTGAACCTCATTTTCCAGTTTGCTGCCCAGTTTTCCAGTTTAGACAAATCACTCTGCAAAGTGGCAGCATCCTGCATGGAACCTATAGTTCTGCACAATTTAGTATCATCTGCAAAAATAGAAACAGTACTTTCAATGCCCACCTCCAGGTCATGAATAAACAAGTTGAAAAGCAAGGGACCTAGTACAGAGCCCTGCAGTACTCCACTAACAACACTGGTCCAATTAGAAAATGTTCCATTTACCAACACTCTTTGTAGTTTATCTTTTAGCCAGTTCTCTATCCAGGTACAAATACTATGTTCAGGCCAACATTCCTTAATTTAACCAGTAACCTTTTGTGTGACACTGTATCAAATGCTTTAGCAAAGTCTAAGTAAATCAAGTCCACTGCCATCCCAGAATCGAGGTCTCTACTTACCTTCTCATAAAAAGAAATTAAGTTTTGGCAAGATCTATTACGCATAAAACCATGCTGGCACAAACTCATAGTATAATGATTTGCTATGAAGTCCAGTATCTTATCCTTTATTAACCATTCTAAAAGCTTTCCTACCACTGACGTCAGACTAACTGGCCTATAGTTTTGAGGCTGAGAACGGGATCCTTTTTTGAATAGAGGCACCACATTAGCAATTCGCCAGTCTCTCTGCACTATGCCAGATCTAAATGAATCCTGAAAAATTAAGTAAAGAGGTTTGGCAATCACAGAGCTAAGATCGCTAATTACCCTGGGATGAATACCATCTGGCTCCGGACTTTTGTTAATCTTAACATGTTCTAGTCTCTTTTGAATTTCCTCATGTGTGAACCATGCATCATTAGTTGTATTACTAGACTTGGGACTATTAAGAAGGAAATCTTCACTTACTGGTTCCTCATTTGTGTAGACAGATGAAAAATATGAGTTCAGAATCTGCGCTTTTATTTTGTTTTCATCAACCAGCTGACCCCCCTCTGATAGTAAGGGTCCTAACCCTTCCTGCTTCATTTTTTTACTATTAACATATTTAAAAAATAATTTTGGATTTTTTTTACTGCTTACTGCAATATCCTTTTCTACATCAATTTTAGCTTGCCTTAGCTTATTTGCATGATTTATTGGCCTCCTTGTACCTTATAAATGATTCTGCTATCTCAGCTAACTTGAAAGCCTTCAACACCAACGCTTCTATTGAACCAAAAAGGTTTTGCTTTGCAAAGATGTTCCTTGCTTACAAGTGGTGTATACTGACAAGTATATTTATTAAGCAGCATTTTAAAGACTTCCCATTTTTGTTCTGTGTTTAACCCTGTGAAAAGCATTTCCCACTTAATATGTTGCAATGATGCCCTTATACTGTCAAAGTTTGCACGTCTGAAATTTAGTGTTTTAGTTACTCCCTTATAGAATTGCTTCTGCAACAGAATCTCAAAAGAGACCATGTTATGATCACTATTCCCTAAATGCTCACCCACACAAATGTTAGAGATGATTTCAGTATTATTAGTTATTAAAAGGTCCAAAAGAGAGTTATTCTTAGTAGGTTCTTGAACGAGCTGGAATAACAAGTTGTCATTCAGCATATTTACAAACCTACTAGCTTTTTCTGTCTTAGCAACCCCATTACCGCAGTCAATGTCTGGATAATTGAAGTCACCCATAGCAACAACTTGACCCAGCTGTGAAGCCGCTTGTATCTGCAAGAGTAGCTGGGCTTCATACTCGACACTTATACAGGTGTTTATAGCATACACCAATGATAATTCTTTTTGTTACCTTTTGCCCAGTCAAAATCTCTACCCAGAGGATTCTACACCCTCACCAGTGCCAGCTATTTATTTCTTTAGCGCATGGCTTTAATTCAGGCTTTACATACAAACACACTCCTCCACCCTTTTTAATCCCTCTGTCCCTCCTAAAAAGGGTGTAACCATTTAAATTCACAATCCAGTCAAGAGTTATTTGTTGGTCTTGATTATGTTCGGAGCATACTGTAGGGTCATTTTTGGATGCAATTTACCCACAATAACCCCAATGTCTGCATGGGCTTCCTCCAGATGTGATATGTCCAGACAGATATTAAGGTAATGTTATCAAGAGTGATTAATGTGAAGTTCCAAACTAGAGTGAATGCGCTTCATTCATTCTATGATTTGTATAGGCGTATTATCAAACTTACTTTCCCCATTGTAAATATGCCTTTCAATCATAGAATGAATGAGAGGCGGAATTTCACTCTAGTGCGAATTCACTCTGATAATTACCCCAATGTGTGTGTCATGTAAAAAATGGTTTACCTGTTCAACTCCGCATTTCATTGGCATTTTACATATGTAGTTATTATGCTCCAAGGTCAGATAGCCGTGGCATTGGGTAGGCCCACCAACCAGACCGCACCACCCGATTTTGGAATGGGGGGGAGTTGCAACTGAGATGGGGGCCTATGGGGGGTTGCGGCAGAGGCAAGGGGTCCCTGTGGACCTCCGACCTTGTAGCCCAACGCTGCCTCATTCTTATGGTAAAGCATCCCATGCCTTTGCATCATACAACCTGCCCTAAAGGAACCTATTAGCCCCATGCTCACATTTTTAAAACTTAGGGAATAATAATGTTGCATCTCTTAGGAAAGTCACCTTGACTCACTTTGCCTCAGGCACAAAATCATGCCTTAACAAGGTTATATTACAATATTATTTGTTCTTTGCTACTGAGATCTATATATATGCTACATTTCTGGCTTACTATGTGTCAGGCCCAGATCAAAGGTACCCAGCAACGAAAGGCTTAATAATGCATTCATCTTCTAAAATAACAACATTTAAAAAATCCAATTCAAACCGATACAAATAATAACAGAGAAAACCATGGTATAAATATTCTTTAGGTTGCAAGATAGGATTTTTCTGTAACTTAGAGAAGTCAAGCGCAGAGCTGTAATTGAAGAAGCAGCAGACTCCTATGATATTTTAGCTACATAGTCAAAGTAATAGGACATTGTCTGAACCAACCAACAATTGCTGCATATTGATTTTTATTTTAAAGCCCATTTATTTCCGCTCTCGCCATTTCTCTCTCAAAGCAGTCTGTTTAATTTTGTGGTAAGTATACAGCGGACTGCTATGTCATGATTCCAGCGGATAATGGAAAATAAAAAGTATAGCCAACTCTTTCACAGCAGCTGCACAAAACTTTAGTACTTGCCTCTGCCAAAAGCCTCCCCCCCCTTTTATTTAAGAAATAAAGAAGCAAAGTATTATTTACTAAAGCATGAGCACAAATCAACATTAGAATACCAGAAGAATACCAATGGTTGCAACTGGTCTCCAACTAAGGGGTAGATTCACTAAAGGACGAAGTGGCTAACGCTAGCATCAATTTGCCAGCGTGCAACCCGCACGGACATTGCCAATTCACTAACAGGCACCAATTCGCTCTGGCAGATGTCTTTTCGCTCTGGCAAAAGTTCGTTACTCCGCAAATTCAGTAAAGTGCGGGTTTTATTGAACGTTAACTCTTTTGCCAGAGTTGACTTTGCCACCTCGAAGACCAGGCGCAAGATGCGTTAAAAAAGAAGACTAGACTCTTACATCATCACTCTATATTCTTCCTGTCCACTTGACATGCAATATGATCGCGAGATTGTTCTATCTCAAGACAGTCTGTCATAACATATGGAACATTCATTTTACAGTGGACTCATGAATAGGGAATTATATTAACTCTCTTCTCTTTATTAAGGTTCCCTGGACATTTGTAAGAAAAAGTGGTAACTTCAAACATTTATAATAAAGAAGTCCATACAACTTTAAATTACCTGCCCTATGCAAATTGACCTTAAGCGCAAGACCACTAGCAAATTTTTTCTGAACACAAACGAACGCCAGCGCATTTTCGATAAGAAATGCTCGCACTGCCTCGCACTAGTGAAAAGTCATCAGCTTTCTGCGCCCAGGACTAAACTCTGCATATTAGTGAAATGGCATAGTCGTAGCGCAGTTGTACCTGTCGAACTGGTGCAAACGTTGCGAAGCTGACGCTGGTGAAAATTTGCCCATTAGTGATTCTACCAATAATTTCTCCCAAAAAAGTGTGGTTGCCCACAGGTTTCTCAAAGTGTTCCTCTGTGTTACTTAATGTTCACTAAATAATTAACATTGACCTCTCACATTTATTAATGCCTCAAAAACCTGCTGTAGATGACTCTCAAAAAAAGATTAGACACCAAGGGGCCAATTCACTAACTTCGAGTGAAGGATTCGAAGTTAAAAAACTTTGAATTTCGAAGTTTTTTTGGGGCTACTTCGACCATCGAATGGGCTACTTCGACCTTCGACTACGACTTCGAATTGAAGGATTCGAAGTAAAAATCGTACGACTATTCGATAGTCGAAGTACTGTCTCTTTAAAAAAAACTTCGACCCCCTAGTTCGCCACCTAAAAGCTACCGAAGTCAATGTTAGCCTATGGGGAAGGTCCCCATAGGCTTGGCTAACTTTTTTTGATCAAAGGATATTCCTTCGATCGTTGGATTTAAATCCTTTGAATTGTTCGATTCGAAGGATTTAATCGTTCGATCGAAGGAATTATCCTTCGATCGTTCGATCGAACTATCTGTGCTAAATCCTTCTTTTTTTAATTCCTAGTCGAATATCGAGGGTTAATTAACCCTCGATATTCGACCCTTAGTGAATCGGCCCCTAATAGTTCTCACACAGGTCATGTCTTATGCACACACTAGCTTGTGGTTCTCCAGCTATTGCTGAACTACTTCAAGAACTCCCATGTACAATGCTTGTATTCATTACTGGTCAACAGACGTCATTTATTGTAAAAATGAATTGGTTAACTTATGTATGAGATGGTAGAAGAAGCTTTACATCTTTGAGGTTAACAGACTGATATGATTTTCATTTAGGTTGCATTAAACAATATCAAGATGAATACACAGTCTGTAGTTTGGTTGGTGGGAACGCCAAGCATTGTTTGAGGACTGTAAGGTACCTGTAACCGCAGCCGGGGCGCAGACACGGGGGTGCTTGGGTTCCTGAGGATTCCCGGCGTCTGTCGCGCGCGCGCGTGCGCGCTGCGTCGCGGACGCGCGCGCGTCGCGGTGGACGCGGGCGCATTGACGCTGCGTCATTACGTTTTTGGCGCCAAACTTGTCCCTATAAAAAGACGTCAGCAAGAGCAAACAGTGCTTGGTGATTTCCTTGCTTGTGCTTGTTACTGTGTTCTCAGATTATTCTTTGGATTTGTCTTTCTTGTTACCGACCTCGGCCTGACCTGGACTTCGATTACCTTCTGCCTGCCATCGACCTCGGCCTGTTCCTGACTACGAGTATTTCTGCCTGCCTACTGACCTATTGCCTGATTCCCGTTTACGAATATCTTCTGCCTGCCTCCGACCTCTGCCTGTCCCTGACTACGTTTACCTCTGCCCGCCTACCGACTCTCTGCCTGTTCTCCGACCACGCTTTTGGCTTGCATCTATTCCTTCGGGTCAAGTTCAGCAAGCTGTACACTAACAGCAGTTCTAACTGCTCTTCCTATCGAATCTCCAAAAGAGCCTGACAGAATCACCAAGCCAAAATGGAGCATTCGGAAGAGTTGCCTACCCTGGTTGACTTGTCTCAACAAATCGTTTCACTCACCCAGGTAGTGAGAGAACTGCGGGGAGATTATTTGCATGTGCAGGAACAGTTGCAAGATCTACAGATTTCTGCGATTCCTCCAGTCGCTCCCACATCTGGACAATCTGGTGCTGCCGCCGGAGGAGCAACTTCTTCTTCTCATGAACCTAAGGTAGCTATGCCTGACAAATTTTCTGGGGACCGAAGGACTTTTAGAACCTTTATTAATAGTTGCCGTCTTCTGTTTACATTGAAACCTCAGTCTCATGCTACCGATCAGATCCGGGTGGGAGTGATGATTTCTTTGCTTCAAGGGCAACCTCAGGCGTGGGCTCACCGTTTATTGGAGCAGAATAGTCCTCTCTTGGCTACAACGGATTCCTTCATTCAGGCCCTGTCTAAAATCTATGAAGACCCTCATCAAGTAGATACAGCTGAGGCAGCTCTACGAAACCTTCGACAGCTCCGTCGTCCAGTAGAAGAGTATGTGGCTGAGTTTCGTTGCTGGGCTCCAGATACCTCTGGAATGACAGAGCCCTTCGACATCAATTTCGTATGGGACTGTCCGACACCCTAAGGGATGAATTGGCAAGGGTTGGTCTACCTTCCTCCCTGGAGGAAGTGATTTCTCTCGCTATTCAAATTGACCAGAGACTCAGGGAGAGGCGCCAAGAAAGAGGTGTCACCTCATCTACTCCGGACTGGGTGCTCCCTACTGCTCCCCCTCCAGTTTTCCCAATTTCTCCTTCCTCTGACCCAGAACCCATGCAACTTGGTGTGGTCCGTAAGACACTTTCGGTGGAGGAGAGACTTCGACGTAGACGTCTAAATCTATGTTTGTACTGTGGCCTGGCTGGACACCTACTTAAGAATTGTCCCACAAGACCTGATGGTAAAATTTCTTCATCTCAAACTTACAAGTTGCCCTGCATCCCATCGCTACAATCTTATATTCTACTTCATCTCTCGTTTCAGTGGAACCAAAGAAAGTTTGAAGTGGATGCCGTGGTGGATTCGGGAGCCTGTGGATGTTTTATTAACCAGGCTTTTGCAGACCTTCATTTGATTCCGCTCATTCCAAGACCCAGCCCATTCCTGTCAAGATGGCGGATGGAAATTTTGTTGCTTCGGGACCAGTATCCCTGGAGACCCCACATATTCCGACCTTTTCTGTTCAGGGCATTTTGAGTTATTAAAATTTGATGTGATGGAAAATCTTCTCTTCCCTGTCATTCTTGGAATTCCTTGGTTAAGAAGTCACAATCCCTGTATTGATTGGCAGTCTGGGACACTTGTTTTTAATTCTAATTACTGCCGTAAGAATTGTCTTCCTTCCTCACAAGTTTTAGGCCTCACCACTGTGGATGATGAGTAGAGATGTCGCGAACTGTTCGCCGGCGAACTTGTTCGCGCGAACATCGGGTGTTCGCGCTCGCCGGAAGTTCTGCGAACGTCGCGCGACGTTCGCCATTTTGGGTTCGCCATTGTTGGCGCTTTTTTTTGCCCTCTCACCCCAGACCAGCAGGTACATGGCAGCCAATCAGGAAGCTCTCCCCTGGACCACTCCCCTTCCCTATAAAAACCGAAGCCCTGCAGCGTTTTTTCACTCTGCCTGTGTGTGCTGAAGAGATAGTGTAGGGAGAGAGCTGCTGCCTGTTAGTGATTTCAGGGACAGTTGAAAGTTTGCTGGCTAGTAATCGTTTTGATACTGCTCTGTATTGGAGGGACAGAAGTCTGCAGGGTTTGAGGGACATTTAAGCTTAGGTAGCTTGCTGGCTAGTAATCTACCTTCTACTGCAGTGCTCTGTATGTAGCTGCAGTGGGCAGCTGTCCTGCTTCTGATCTCATCTGCTGACTGCTGCAATAACAGTAGTCCTTGTAAGGACTGCTTTTATTTATTTTTTTTGTTTTACTACTACTACTACTACTACTACTATAAGAGCCCAGTGCTATTAGTCTAGCAGTGTTGGGGAGTGGGACTGGTGTGCTAATCTGCTGCTCCTAGTAGTTCAGCAGCACCAACTTTAATTTTTTTTTTAATATTCATTTTTTTTTTATTTTACTTTTTTTATTTTACTACCGCTGTAGTAGTGTATAAGTTGACCTTTTAGGCATTATTTGCCCTGTAGGCATTATTTGCACACTGTTTTCTTCAACCCGCCATCGAGCTGTGTGACCTTGTTCACATTCTGTCTAAATATCCATAATATTACCGTCTCCAGAAAAAACACCGGAGTCACTTTTTTCAAGCAGCCATAATATATTTTACGTAATCCGTATCCACCGCTGTAGTAGTGTATACGTTGGCCTTGTAGGCATTATTTGCACACTGTTTTCTTCAACCCGCCATCGAGCTGTGTGACCTTGTTCCCATTCTGTCTAAATATCCATAATATTACCGTCTCCAGAAAAAACACCGGAGTCACTTTTTTCAAGCAGCATTCATATATTTACGTAATCCGTAATCCACCGCTGTAGTAGTGTATACGTTGGCCTTGTAGGCATTATTTGCACACTGTTTTCTTCAACCCGCCATCGAGCTGTGTGACCTTGTTCCCATTCTGTCTAAATATCCATAATATTACCGTCTCCAGAAAAAACACCGGAGTCACTTTTTTCAAGCAGCATTTCATATATTTTACGTAATCCGTATCCACCGCTGTAGTGTGTATACGTTGGCCTTGTAGGCATTATTTGCACACTGTTTCTTCAACCCGCCATCGAGCTGTGTGACCTTGTTCCCATTCTGTCTAAATATCCATAATATTACCGTCTCCAGAAAAAACACCGGAGTCACTTTTTCAAGCAGCATTCATATATTTTACGTAATCCGTATCCACCGCTTAGTAGTGTATACGTTGGCCTTGTAGGCATTATTTGCACACTGTTTTCTTCAACCCGCCATCGAGCTGTGTGACCTTGTTCCCATTCTGTCTAAATTCCATAATATTACCGTCTCCAGAAAAAACACCGGAGTCACTTTTTTCAAGCAGCATTCATATATTTTACGTAATCCGTATCCACCGCTGTAGTAGTGTATACGTTGGCCTTGTAGGCATTATTTGCACACTGTTTTCTTCAACCCGCCATCGAGCTGTGTGACCTTGTTCCCATTCTGTCTAAATATCCATAATATTACCGTCTCCAGAAAAAACACCGGAGTCACTTTTTTCAAGCAGCATTCATATATTTTACGTAATCCGTATCCACCGCTGTAGTAGTGTATACGTTGGCCTTGTAGGCATTATTTGCACACTGTTTTCTTCAACCCGCCATCGAGCTGTGTGACCTTGTTCCCATTCTGTCTAAATATCCATAATATTACCGTCTCCAGAAAAAACACCGGAGTCACTTTTTTCAAGCAGCATTCATATATTTTACGTAATCCGTATCCACCGCTGTAGTAGTGTATACGTTGGCCTTGTAGGCATTATTTGCACACTGTTTTCTTCAACCCGCCATCGAGCTGTGTGAGCTTGTTCACATTTTGTCTAAATATTGATAATATTATCGTCTCTAGAAAAACCACTTGAGTTACTTTTTTCAAGCAGCATTCATATATTTTACGTAATCCGTATCCACCGCTGTAGTAGTGTATACGTTGACTTTGTAGGCATTATTTGCACAGTGTTTTCTTCAACCCGCCATCTAGCTGTGTGTATTATCGTTTCCAGAAAAACCAACTGAGTTTTTGTTGTTGTTGTTTTTTTTAAAAATAATGCCAGGCAAAGCAGGCCGCCACGCAGAGGCCGTGCTAGGGCCGTGCTGCTATGCAATCCTGTGGCCCTAGCAAATTTCCCAGTTTTAAAAAGCCAATGACCCTGAACTCCCAAAATGCTGAAGAGGTAGTTGACTGGCTTACACAGCACACCCCATCCTCTACCGTTTCTAACTTTACCACAACATCCTCCTCATCCTCCACTGCTATGGCCACCCACGTAACACTTCCTCCACCACCGGTGCCCCTTCTTCACTGGGGTCAGAGGAGTTATTTTCCAATGAGTTTCTTGAACTGAGTAATGCGCAACCATTATTGCCAGAAGAAGATGAAGGAGATGAGGACCTTACACCAGATTTAATTCTGGCAGAGAACACGATAGAGATGGAACATAATGAGTGATGAGGAGGAGGTCCCGCTGCTGCTTCCTTCTGTGATGTGTCAGAAGAAATTGATGCATCTGAGGAGAATGATGATGAGGAGATTGATGTTTTGTGGGTGCCTAGTAGAAGAGAGCAAGAGGAGGGTAGTTCAGATGGAGAGACGGAGAGTCAGAGAGGCAGTAGGAGAATAAGACTTAGAAGAAGCAGGGAGGACAGCCGCAGGGATCAGCAGGGCAACAACATGTATCGGCACCTGTGTTCAGCCGGCCAACGCACCCGCCATTGCCGCCAATACCGCCAACTCCGCCAACTTCTACTGTTACCGCCAGATCGCACACTTCCAAAAAGTCAGCAGTGTGGGATTTTTTAATGTGTGTGCCTCTGACAAAAGCATTGTAATTTGCAATGAGTGCAGTCAGAAACTGAGCCTTGGTAAGCCCAACAGCCACATAGGTACAACTTCTATGCGAAGGCACATGAGCGGCAAGCACAAAGCACTTTGGGAGCAACACCTCAAAGGCAACAGGCAAACTAAAAGCCACACTCCTTCTGGTCCAGCATCTTACTGCTCTACCTCTGCTCTCCTTGACCCGTCTGAACCACCCTCCACTCCGCCTTCCACCTTGACCACCTGTTCCCATTCCCAGTCATCTGCCACCAGCCAAGTTTCTGTGAAGGCCATGTTTGAGCGTAAGAAGCCAATGTCTGACTGTCACCCCCTTGCCCGGCGTCTGACAGCTGGCTTGTCTGCACTCTTAGCCCGCCAGCTTTTACCATACCAGCTGGTGGACTCTGAGGCCTTCCGCAAATTTGTAGCAATTGGGACACCGCAGTGGAAGGTACCCAGCCGCAATTTTTTTTCTAAAAAGGAATACCACACCTGTACCAACATGTGCAGAGCCAAGTTACCGCATCTCTGTCACTTAGTGTTGGGCCAAAGGTCCATATGACTACTGACGCATGGTCCTCCAAGCATGGTCAGGGCAGGTATGTCACCTACACTGCCCACTGGGTGAACTTGGTAATGGCTGGGAAGCAGGGAATGGGTAGCTCAACAACAACAGTGGAGTTGGTGTCACAGCCACGGATTGCACGCGGTTCTGCCACCACCTCTACTCCTCCATCGCTCTCTACCTCGTCTTCTTCTTCTTCTTACTCTGCTGCTGGGTCCTCCTTCTCCTCCTCCACACCTGTGCACCCCCAGCTCCCCCTAGGCTATTCGACGTGCCAGGTACGCCGTTGTCACGCTGTCTTGGGATGACGTGCCTGGAAAGCAAAAACCATACCGGATCTGTACTCCTGTCATCTCTGCAGTCACAGGCCGATCGGTGGCTGACCCCACACCAACTGCAGATCGGAAAAGTGGTGTGTGACAATGGAAGCAATCTGTTGGCAGCGTTGAGACTAGGCAATTTAACACATGTGCCCTGCATGGCACATGTGTTAAATTTAATAGTCCAACGTTTTGTCTCCAAGTACCCAGGATTCCAGGACGTTCTCACCCAGTCCAGAAAGGTGTCGGCCCATTTCAGACGTTCCTACACAGCCATGGCACGCCTTGCTGACATTCAGCAGCGCTACAACATGCCAGTCAGGCGTTTGATTTCTGACAGCCAGACTCGCTGGAATTCAACGCTCCTTATGTTGGAACGTCTGCTGCAACAACAAAGGGCCGTCAACGAGTACCTTTTTGAACTGGGTGGTAGGACTGGATCTGCACAGCTGGGGATTTTTTTCCCCCGTTACTGGGTGCTTATGCGCGATGCCTGCAGGCTCATGCGACCTTTTGAAGAGGTGACAAATATGGTCAGTCGCACCGAAGGCACCATCAGCGACCTAATACCCTTCGCTTTCTTCCTGGAGCGTGCCGTGCGACGAGTGACAGATGAGGCTGTAGACCAGCGTGACGAGGAGCTGGAAGCGCACGATTTCTGGTCGGAATCACCAGAACGAACCCAGGCACCTGCTGCAACGCAGGGAGAGGTGCCAGAAGTGGAGTCAGAGGAGGAAGGTGGCTTTGTGGAGGAGGAGGAGGAGGACCAACAGGAGCAGGCTTCCCAGGGGGCTAGTGGTGACCTTTTGGGGACCCCTGGTCTTGTACGTGGCTGGGGGAGGAGACCGTGGATGATGCAGTCCTTGATAATGAGGAAGCGGAGATGGATAGCTCTGCATCCAACCTTGTGAGAATGGGGTCTTTCATGCTGTCATGCCTGTTGAAGGACCCCCGTATCAAGAGGCTTAAGGAGAAGGACCTGTACTGGGTCGCAACGCTACTAGACCCTCGGTACAAGCATAAAGTGTCAGAAATGTTACCAACATACCACAAGTCCGAAAAGATGCGGCATTTACAAACCAGCCTGCAAAACATGTTGTACAATGCTTTTAAGGGTGATGTCACTTCAGGAACTCATCAACATTCCAGGGGCAGAGGTGCCAGTAATCCTGCCACGAGCACACCTGCAAGGACAAAGCCCTTTGGCCAGTCTGTAACGTCAGACATGCAAATGTTTTTCTGTCCAAGGCAGCGCCACAACCCTTCTGGATCCACCCTCAAAGAACGCCTCGACCGGCAGGTAGCGGACTACCTGGCATTAACTGCAGATATCGACACTCTGAGGAGCGATGAACCCCTGGACTACTGGGTGCGCAGGCTTGATCTGTGGCCAGAGCTGTCACAATTTGCCATGAACCTCTTGTCTTGCCCAGCCTCAAGTGTGCTCTCAGAAAGGACCTTCAGTGCAGCAGGAGGGATTGTAACTGAGAAGAGAACTCGCCTAGGTCACAAAAGTGTCGATTACCTGACCTTTATTAAAATGAATGAGGGGTGGATCTCGGAGGGTTACTGCACGCCGGAAGACTTGTTCTGACTTCTATGCAGCTGTCCTTCTCTTCAAGCCTCATGACTCCACACACAGCTGTCCTTTAGCGTCCTCCTCCTCCCTCCGCCACCGTTACAAACTAGGGTGCAAACCCTACTGGTTTAATTTTTTCTGGCCTCTGTGCTTCAGTGGCTGCAACCAAAAAAACTGGGCAAACAATGTCTACAAGGTCAACGTATGGCAAAAAATGACTATTTTCAGCATTTATATGGCATATTTTTTCTGGCAACTGTGCTTCAGTGGCTGCGTCCAAAAAAATGCATATTTTCTGCATTTATATGGCATAATTTTTCTGGCAACTGTGCTTCAGTGGCTGCGACCAAAAAAATGCATATTTTCTGCATTTATATGGCATAATTTTTCTGGCCTCTGTGCTTCAGTGGCTGCAACCAAAAAAATTTATATTTTCAGCATTTATATGGCATAATTTTTCTGGCCTCTGTGCTTCAGTGGCTGCAACCAAAAAAATTTATATTTTCAGCATTTATATGGCATAATTTTTCTGGCAACTGTGCTTCAGTGGCTGCGACCAAAAAAATTACTATTTTCAGCATTTATATGGCATATTTTTTCTGGCCTCTGTGCTTCAGTGGCTGCGGCCAAAAAAACTGGGCAAACAATGCCTACAAGGTCAACGACGTTGACCTTGTAGGCATTGTTTGCCCAGTTTTTTTGGCCGCAGCCACTGAAGCACAGAGGCCAGAAAAAATATGCCATATAAATGCTGAAAATAGTAATTTTTTGCCATACGTTGACTCAACGTATATGGCAAAAAATGACTATTTTCAGCATTTATATGGCATATTTTTTCTGGCAACTGTGCTTCAGTGGCTGCGACCAAAAAAATGCATATTTTCTGCATTTATATGGCATAATTTTTCTGGCCTCTGTGCTTCAGTGGCTGCAACCAAAAAAATTTATATTTTCAGCATTTATATGGCATAATTTTTCTGGCAACTGTGCTTCAGTGGCTGCGACCAAAAAAATGCATATTTTCTGCATTTATATGGCATAATTTTTCTGGCCTCTGTGCTTCAGTGGCTGCAACCAAAAAAATTTATATTTTCAGCATTTATATGGCATAATTTTTCTGGCAACTGTGCTTCAGTGGCTGCGTCCAAAAAAACTGGGCAAACAATGTCTACAAGGTCAACGTATGGCGAAAAATTACTATTTTCAGCATTTATATGGCATATTTTTTCTGGCAACTGTGCTTCAGTGGCTGCGTCCAAAAAAACTGGGCAAACAATGCCTACAAGGTCAACGTATGGCAGTTGTTTAAAGAGAACAGTAGATTACTAGCCAGCAAAGCTACCTAAGCTAAAATGTCCCTCAAATCCCTGCAGACTTCTGTCCCTCCAATACAGAGCAGTATCAAGCAGATTACTAGCCAGCAAGCTTACTATCATCTGTCCCTGAAATCACTAACAGCTCTCCCCCTACACTATCTCTTCCAAGCACACACAGGCAGATTTTTCAGATACATTTTTGCCCTTGATCCCCCTCTGGCATGCCACTGTCCAGGTCGTTGCACCCTTTAAACAACTTTAAAATCATTTTTCTGGCCAGAAATGTCTTTTCTAGATGTTAAAGTTCGCCTTCCCATTGAAGTCTATGGGGTTCGCGAACCGTTCGCGAACCGCTCGCATTTTTGCGCAAGTTCGCGAATATGTTCGCGAACTTTTTTTCCGACGTTCGCTACATCCCTAATGATGAGACTCTTCAATTGGTCCCTCATGTGTATCACGATTTTTTGGATGTCTTCAGTAAGAAAGCAGCGGACTCCCTTCCTCCGCACAGAAGCTATGATTGTCCTATCGATTTACTTCCCGGTGCAGCCATCCCTTTCGGAAGAATTTATCCTTTATCCGAACCTGAACTGGCTACTTTAAAGGATTACATCGACGAAAACCTTGCTAAGGGTTTTATCCAACATTCTACTTCTCCCGCTGGAGCAGGCATCTTCTTTGTCGAAAAGAAAGACCATTCTTTAAGACCTTGCATCGACTTCCGAGAACTCAATAAAATAACTATCAAGAATCGTTATCCGTTACCCCTCATTCCTGATCTTTTTCAAAGACTTTGTCGTGCTAAAATCTTTTCAAAGTTTGATCTCAGAGGAGCCTATAATTTGGTTCGTATTCGTGAGGGGGATGAGTGGAAGACTGCTTTTCGTTCTCGTTATGGTCATTTCGAATATACTGTCATGCCTTTTGGTCTTTGCAACGCTCCTGCCACTTTTCAACACTTTGTCAACGACATCTTTCATGATCTGTTGGACCAATTCGTCATTGTTTATCTTGATGATATTCTAATTTTCTCTAATTCCTTGGAAGAACACCGTCTTCATATAAGAGAGGTGTTACTTCGCCTCAGGCAACACCAACTTTATGCCAAGGCCTCCAAATGCGAGTTTGAGAGATCCAGCATTGAATTTTTGGGTTTTTTAGTTTCCGATCAAGGTTTCAAGATGGATTCCAAGAAAGTAGAGGCAGTTGTTAACTGGCCCCCGCCTGTGGATCGTAAGGGTATTCAGCGTTTTGTTGGGTTTGCTAACTTTTACAGAAGGTTCATCAAAGGTTTCTCTTCTATTATCAAACCTCTCACCGACCTTACAAGCAATAAAATTAAATTTTTCTGGTCTCCGGCTGCTCAACAAGCTTTTGAATGTCTAAAGAAGTTGTTTGTCTCTGCCCCCATTCTCGTACATGCTGATGTATCTAAACCCTTTATTCTTGAAGTTGATGCCTCGGAGGTGGCCATTGGAGCAATTCTTTCCCAACGCACAGGACTTAAGGACAGTTTACATCCAGTAGCCTTCTTTTCTAAGAAATTATCCCCTACCGAAAGAAATTATGACGTGGGAGATTGGGAACTGTTAGCTATTAAAGGAGCCTTAGAAGAATGGCGACATCTTTTAGAGGGAGCTGTGCATCCAATGATCATTTTTACTGACCACAAAAATTTGGAATATTTACGCACAGCAAAAAGATTAAATCCTCGACAAGCAAGATGGGCACTTTTCTTCTCTCGTTTTCAGTTCCATATCACATACAAGCCTGGTTCTAAGAATATGAAGGCGGATGCTCTTTCCAGAATTTTTCCTGTAGAAAAGGAGGATGTGGCACCTGACACGATTCTTCAGCCTGGACATTTCTTACTTCTTCAATCTTCTTTTATCGAGAATTTAAGAAATTTCCCTCAGTCACTAACGGATTATCCTGGGGTTAATGATTTGTCTCTTCAAGATCACCTTCTTTTTCGAAACAACAAGTTGGTGGTTCCTCCAGTCTTCGTCTAGAGGCTCTTAAACTCATTCATGATCATCCCTTAGCTGGACATTCGGGGATTCGAAGATCGTTGGATTTGGCTAGAAGATTCTTTTGGTGGCCTTCGTTAGTAAAAGAATGTATCTCTTTTGTACGTTCATGCGAATCCTGTGCAAGGTCTAAACCATCCTGTAACAAACCGGTAGGGTTACTTCGCCCCTTACCTTTACCTGAGAGACCATGGAGTTCTATCTCGATGGATTTTATTGTGGAACTTCCCCCTTCTGACAAATATAACACTATCTTTGTGGTAGTAGATCGTCTTACAAAAATGGCTCACTTTATTCCGCTTCCTCGGTTACCTTCTGCAGCAGTTACTGCAGAGGTATTTATTAAGGAAATTGTGAGACTGCATGGCTTACCCAATGAAATTATCTCCGATCGAGGGTCACAATTTACCTCTAAGTTCTGGACTGCTTTATGTAAGGCTTTAGGTATTTCATTATCCCGGTCTTCTGCCTATCATCCACAGACTAATGGCCAAACCGAGAGAACCAATCAAACTCTTGAACAATATATTCGTACTTTTTCTTCTTATCTCCAGGACAATTGGTTTTCACTTCTTCCCTGTGCTGAGTTCTGTTATAACAACTCTATACATTCTTCCACAGGTCAAACACCATTCTTCTCTAATGTGGGATTCCATCCTATTATGTTTCCAGATATCTTGCCTGAAATAACCCTTCCTTCGCTCCAGGATCGTTTGAAGTTTTTGAAGCAAAACTCTGAGACTCTGAGATACACATCAGCAAGGCTCAACAAAACTTTAAGATCTTTGCAGATCGAAGACGAGGGGAGGATCCGGAATTCAAGGTGGGTGATAAAGTTTGGCTGTCTACATTGAATCTATGCCTTTCTAACCCTCCAAGAAGCTGGCTCCGAAGTTTCTGGGACCCTTTTCTGTTAAAAGAGTTGTTAACCCTGTCTCTTTTGAACTTGATTTACCAAAGTCCTTGAAAGCTTATCCTGTTTTCCACTCTGCTCTGCTCAAGAAGGTTGTTCCAAATACTTTTCATGGTCGTATCCTTCCTCCTCCTCCTGTGGTTTCTTGTCAAGGCGATGCGGAATTTGAGGTAGAGAAGATTCTGGATTCAAGGCTTCGAGGCAGGAGATTACAGTATCTTGTCAAGTGGAAAGGTTTTCCTAACGAAGAGAATTCTTGGGAACCAGTGGAAAACGTTCATGCTCCGAGGTTGGTTTCAGCTTTCCATAGGAGTCACCCTGAGAAACCTGCTGAAGACGTCCTGAGGCCGCCCCTCAGGGGGGGGCAATGTAAGGTACCTGTAACCGCAGCCGGGGCGCAGACACGGGGGTGCTTGGGTTCCTGAGGATTCCCGGCGTCTGTCGCGCGCGCGTGCGTCTGTCGCGCGGGCGCGTGTC
Source organism: Xenopus laevis (assembly GCF_017654675.1). NCBI lineage: Eukaryota > Metazoa > Chordata > Amphibia > Anura > Pipidae > Xenopus > Xenopus laevis. The sequence goes on from NC_054373.1 coordinate 169,513,340, forward strand.
CGTTTATTCGGACGCGCGCGCGTCGCGGTGGACGCGGGCGCATTGACACTGCGTCATTACGTTTTTGGCGCCAAACTTGTCCCTATAAAAAGACGTCAGCAAGAGCAAACAGTGCTTGGTGATTTCCTTGCTTGTGCTTGTTACTGTGTTCTCAGATTATTCTTTGGATTTGTCTTTCTTGTTACCGACCTCGGCCTGACCTGGACTTCGATTACCTTCTGCCTGCCATCGACCTCGGCCTGTTCCTGACTACGAGTATTTCTGCCTGCCTACTGACCTATTGCCTGATTCCCGTTTACGAATATCTTCTGCCTGCCTCCGACCTCTGCCTGTCCCTGACTACGTTTACCTCTGCCCGCCTACCGACTCTCTGCCTGTTCTCCGACCACGCTTTTGGCTTGCATCTATTCCTTCGGGTCAAGTTCAGCAAGCTGTACACTAACAGCAGTTCTAACTGCTCTTCCTATCGAATCTCCAAAAGAGCCTGACAAGGACTTTGTGGCAGGATTGAAACCATTGCCTAAAAACCATTGTATACTGTAAGGACCATGAGGGCATCTATGTAGGTTGGGACAGAGAATCCCACTGCTCAGTAGTATGACCTAGTGATACAGCAAAATTGCATGTGTGAAATCTATGTATTTTTTTAATGTAGCCTGTGGAACCGTGGCAGAAGCATTAAGAAAACTTCTAGAAGACAGGACATTTCTTGTGGGAAATGTACAATAAATTGATTACACATATAAGTAAAAAATAACTGAATTTGGAACCCTGGTAGAAGCATTTAGAATACTTCTAGAAGACAGAATGGGGGTCATTTATCAACACTGGGCAAATTTGCCCATGGGCAGTAACCATTGGCAACCAATCAAATTGCTGCATTCAATGTTCTACTTGCAGCTGGCTTTAAAAAGCTAATCACTGATTGGTTGCTATAGGTAACTGCCCATGGGCAAATTTGCCCAGTGTTGATAAATGAGCCCCACTGTTTCTTGGGGGGAATGTACTTAAAGCATTAGACATGTCTACAAAAAAATATTGTCCATAGAAAAAATAATGCCCATAACAACAATAGTTCACTGTTTTGCACTTTAGTTAGGCTTTATTGTAGCAGTAGATACAGTACAGGTATGGGATCTGGAAACTCTTTAGTCAGAAATCTCTGAATTACTTAAAGGCTGTCTCCCATAGACTCCATTTTACGCAAATAATGCAATTTTTTAAAAATGCATTTTTTTTCTCTCTGTAATAATAAAACATGACCTTGATCCAAACTAAGATATAATTAATCCGTATTAGAAATAAAATCAGCCTATTGGCTATTATTTAAGGTATAAAGATCCAAATTATGGAAATATCCAGAAAACCCCAGGTCCTGAGCTTTTTGGATAACAGGTCCCATACCTTTACTTCCAGTTTGTGGAGCAAAAATGGCCAGAATTGGACTACTTTTACCCAACACATGGCAGTATCTACTTCCAAGAAGTCAACCCTAACCAGATTTTAAAGCAAGGTTAACCTAAAAAGAACAAAGTCTGTAAATGTTTACCAGTTAAGTTAAAGTTAATGAGGTTTATTAAAAATGGTTGTAGATTGGTGTCAAGAATTAATATTTTTTATTGTGCAGTCATGGTAACATTTATCTATGTGTCAAATATGAAGACTTCTGGACTGAAGTAGATTTTCTGCATGGACACCAGACAACCTTAAGAAATGAAAGGTCACCTCCACCAAAAAAATGGCTAATGAAACAAAATATGGTTCTGAGGCTCTATCCAGCACTGCCTATATAAGACAAAACCTTTGTCCTTATGTTTTCATTGCAAGTGGCAGTGGGCATTCAAGTCAAGGGCAAGCAGTAGTGATGGCAGAATTTGGGGTGTTTCGCTTTGACAAAAAAATAAGTGAAACAGCGCCAGCGTCTCGTTTTTAAAACCAGCGTCTGTTTTTGATGCTGGCGTCCATTTTTTGTACGCCGGAACACATTCGCCGCCAAAAATGCGAATTTATTCGCTAGCAGCAAATCGGGGGAATTCGCCGCAAATTCACTAGCAAGCAGCATAGGCAGTGACAAGTGGAGGCTGTCATGAACCTTATGGAGGAATGTAATAAAGGTCTGTAATAGAAAAACTATTCACAATGTGAAAGTTATGCACTTGCATGAACAAATTTTTATTTTCGTGAATTAAATATAGCTTTTGCGAACCCAGTTGTTAAGAGTGAAAGGAAGATTGTGAATTTTATAGTTTGAACAGTGGGCAGTGAATGTAATAAAACTATTTACTGAAAAAAGTTATGTTTGCTCCAAAAGATTACGACACCTTTAAGGTCTTCTCAGAAGTGCACGATGTACAATTAAAATTGCAATGCAATAACAGTCTAATCAAGAAAATATTTTTTTTTTCTTATTTGTGCAAATTGTTCTCTTTGCGACTTTTATTCCAGTTCCCCTTTAGACTTGATGAGACTTGACCTGGATGAATAAAAACCTTCATCATCATCTTTGGTTCTATATCACGCTATGCTAGTTATTGAAACAATGTGGCATATGATGAAAGTATCCTTTTTTTAACATTATGTTCAGGAGCATATTCAGAAATAAATTCTGCAAAATAGAACCAATCTGCCCAAAAAAAGCATTTCTGTTAAAAGAAAAGCACGACTGTTTTCCTTACGCATGATTTACTTGCCAAAAATAAAATGTAGAGCATGGACATATTTTCCCTCCCAGGAGAGTTATCTTCACTCAGCAGCTGTTGTCCCTTTAGAATAAGCCTCATGTCAATACGATGTTTTAATTAAGGACACACAGTCTAATATTTTCCTGCAATTAAATATATTTTTTTTTTTTTTAAAAAAAGCATTTATAGAGAAACGCCACCCAAATATGGTAATGAATAAAATTATTTTTTAGGAAGAAAATCCTAAATCCAGAATACTATAATTAACATGTTTAATGTTAACATGTTTAAGTTATTTTTAAGTGTAATTGAAAGTCAGACTGCAACATTTTTTACACAATTCCAGCGTAACGCAAGGGGGGTTGCCGTCTCATGTGTCTGATGTATGCTTTGGCACGAATTGAACGCAAAGCAATGAAAATTTTGCTTAGAGACAAACTTTTTTGGTCTGGTCCAGCTTTGTGGTTAAATTTTTTTGCCAGTTTTGACTATTTTTGCAATTTTTTTCTATACAGAAACAGAAATCATTTAATTAGATAAGATGGAAAAAATAAGGGCTTATTGGCTAAATAATGAATGGATGGTCTCACTACATGAACCCCAGTCTACAGGTTACTGGTAATTACCAATAAACACCTAGGGGCCCATTTATTAAACCTCCATTTTTTCTGGTTGAGGTTTTTAGGGTGAAAACTCAAATTGTTTTGTGGAAATATTTTAGAGATTAATCATAACCCAAAGCTGCTAAAAATCTGAATCCAAAAATACGCCATGCAAAACCTATCATGATCATGGCAGATGTCCCTGAAGTTTTTTTTTTGACATTGTGATTTGCCCTGGATAATCCGAAAAAGTCGAGTTTTCAAAGCGTCAATCGACATGAATTGACTTTAGTGTTTGTTGCAACGTTTTGTCATTCTGATTTTTTCGAGAAAAATGATTGATAAATGAGTTAAAATCAAGGAAGTAGTTTGGTTGGATTTGTTGTCATAAAAATAATTGATTAACTTGAGTTTTAATAAATCCGCCCATGAAAAAATATTATATTAATTCAAATTTGTTTTAAAAAATTTATTAATTTGAGTTGTAGTATAATTAGCCCCCAAGTGTGAGATCCATCAAAATTCAGACTGTAATCAAAATGGTTTGAAAGGTAAAAAATAATTTATTAGGACAAAAAGAGAAACAACCTAATACTACACTTCAGTTGTTTATGTGTTTTTTAAGCTGGGAATGTTCATTAAATGCCATTTGCTAATCTTTCCATGGTTTTCAAATTTTTCAGTGAAGTGAAATAAGTTTGTTTCGCTCATAAGTTCTTTAGGCGCAATGCTACTGTAACAAATCCTCACCCTGGTGGTCTAGTGGTGGTGCGGCAGGGAAGCCGTCCTGCTCCTTCCATGCCGGCTTCCTAGTGCGCGCCGCACATGCACTTCCGTATTTTATAGGCGCATGCGCGCTGGCATGATTCAAATGGTATTTAAAGGGACATTTTTTCTTTAGTCAGTGCTCGTGATAGGTTTTGTTCCTGGTGCCTTGTACCTTGTGCTGAAAAGCTTCTAGTCTGTTTGATTTTTGTGTTTGACCCTGCCTGGCTGTTTGACTACTCTGATCTCTGGAACCTGACCCTTGCCTGAAACCGACCTCGATTCTGCTTAACCCTCCTGATTGACGTTCTGGTTTGACCTCTGCCTGTTATTTGACTCCGATTCTGCCTCATCCCATCTGATTGATTACCCGGTTTTGACCTTTGCCTGCCTGACGATTCTAGCTATCTGCCTGCCTCGACCCGGCCAGTCTGACCACAAATCTGTCTTATCCTGTTGTACCACGACCCTCGGCCTAACTGACTTTAACTGTCGTGCCCCTTTGCTTGCCAGAACTCCTCGCCTTGCTCCTCTCGTAAAGTCCAAGTGGCATCCGAGTACGCCGAGGGCTCCTCCCGAAGCCAAAGGCGGTCACACTGGTGAAGCCGGGCCAAGACCAGGGAGCTTGGCACTAGTTCTGGTTTAGGGTGCCGACCGTGACAGCTACTGTACATGTTGATGCTGCCTGTTTGGCAGTAACTTTAATAAATTGTATCATTTTGCATAATGACTGCATCTCTTCTCCAGCCAAGACTCAAATTCCCACAATGCCTTGCATGTTCTGTGATTAACAGACCTGTAAAAAAGGATGCAGGGCATTGTGGGAGTTGGAGTCTTGGAGGAGAGCTGACTTGCTACAGTTCAACAGAGAGGAAGAAAGGAAGGAAGGAAAATTATATTCATGTAAAATTTCACTTTAGATGGAGTTCTCCTTTAAAAGTCTGAAGTATTTATGTTCCTGTGAGAAGACCCAGAAAACCCTTTACTTTCGATTGTAATGATTTTGTTGTTTTCCAATTTTTTCCAAATCAGTGGCAGAAACATCTTCTTTGTAGACACTGGTTAATAATGACTGCAATTAAAGATGTAATGATCAATACAGAAAATCACTCTGTTAACTGTGAACATGCAATTTCTCTGCCAATTTGTACAGAGCTACTTCTCATACAGTATATTTGCTCTTTGCTTCCTGTGTTAAACAGGATTTCTAATATGCATTGATTTAACTGGGTAAGCTTCACTTCTGTGCAAAGGCAATTTCATCTAATTAGATATTTGCCGTTATTTTATAATCAGATGAAATATGATGCTTTATCATATTTTTTTATAAAAACAACTTTGTCAGTTTATTTGTGTATATGCAGTTTCCTGTGGTTCGGCAGTTATTTTGCAACCCTTGCCCATTAACTTAATGCTGTCTTTGTACAGTAATTCTACATTATGTTACTAATTGCCATTCCTGCTGTCCTTGTGAGTCCTCATTGTCTCCCATTGTCCCTACTTCATTTCCCATGACTAAAAGACTGCATTCCTTTACCAAATTCTATTGCTGCCCTACCAATGTGGACTGGTAGCTGATTATTCATGTTGTCCTGCTGTCCTCTTGTGTTTAATCCGACCTGTCCCATGCTCTTTTCTGTCTCTTATTTGCAAATTTTAATTACAGAATTAGTAACCAGCCATTTCTATTTATTTAGTTGTTGGATTGTATTATTACCTAACCGCATCTATAGCAATTCCCTTTCCTTTCTAAAGTGTCCTGTTTACTTCACTGCTTGTAGTCTCCTAATTTGTTGGTCAGTTTATGGCAGTTTATGGCAGTTTTATGGCAGTTTATGGCTCGAACCGCACCGACGTCAGGGTATAATAATTGGGCGCCAGTGGTTCTTATAACTTAAACACGAACTGATTTATTGAACATACACAATTTTCAGTGGAGTATACAATAGAGCATGACAGGATTTAGCATCACATTGCATAGGCAATACTCACAGCACCATATGGTCAGTATTAGTCCCCACAGGCAAGAGGACGTGCTCAGCAGTAATAAAGGTACACCCAGCTTTCAGCCTTTTCCCTAAGTGGAACCTGAGAGGAATCTATCTACGCTGTTCCTATACACTTAGTCCCTACTTCTGGGCTATTAGTACCCGGGATCCTAATCCCTCTGACTCTCCTCGTCGGAGCCTTGAGCTGCTCAGCTAAATAACCTGTCTATCTGTCACTCCTAGAGTGACCTATAACGGTGAGTAGCCTATTCTTACTAGACCTGATCTGTCTAGGTTCCACAGAGCTCTGCCTGCCTGTTCAGGTCAGAGCTAACACAAAATGGACACTGTGCTGGTCACTGTGAGAAGCAGCAGGGGCCTAGCTTAGAGCCGAAAAAGAGCAAACAGTACCCCTCCCAACTGTATTTTAGGACCCAGTTAGGTGTCCATAAACATTGAGGGACTGCCTGACAATAATACTAGGGGTGGCTATTTTACACATCCCTACATTTATATATATATATATATATAATATATATATATATATATATATATATATATATATATATATATATATATATTATATATATATATATATATATATATATATATAAATGTAGGGATGTGTAAAATAGCCACCCCTAGTATTATTGTCAGGCAGTCCCTCAATGTTTATATATATATATATATATATATATATATATATATATATATATATATATATATATAGATATATATATATATATATATATATATATAGATATATAGTGACAAAGTAAGTGAAGAAATCATGGTGGGAAGTTATATCTCACCCAGAATATTCTGAGACAGAGCACATGATACACTGGTTCACTGGTTGAAAGTCATACATTTTAACATTTTAGGGCTAATTTAAAAGGAGTGGGGTTTGGAGTGAGCTCTGACCTGGAAGTAGGAAAGAGAGGAGAAAACACAAAAGGCTGTGAGTGAATATTTACATTATTGGTTTGAGTTGTACTAAAATTGGCTAAGATGAGATTCCTAAATATGCAGGCAGCCAGTGAACCAGTCTCTTCTGGTTTCAGAAGAATGAACATTTATTTGTTTAGTTTTTATACGCTAAATAAAAAAGGACTCTATTTTGTGGGAAAATCCTGCTTTGAATATAACACTGGGTGCATGGTGGGCAAGTGAATACACAGACTGACAGCTCTTGATGTAATACTTGGAAATAAGTATTATTAGAGACAAGGAAAGTCAAAATGTTTATTATATAATTTATTATATAATATATGCAAATTTGCTTTCATGTCATCTAAGTACAACACTGGGTGCAAACTACTTCTAGGAACCTTGTATTCCTATTTTTGTCCCCTGGGAATACTTAGAGCAGTGTTGCACTGGAGGGGTCCAGACCCATTGGATCTACCACATCAGGGGCCCATACATACCCCTGGGCCCTCACCACCTGATGGCCCCAACCCCCTCAGTCCCCCTTGCCAGCAAGGAAATACTTATTTATTCAGGCGGCCTGGGAGGTCTGAGAGACGCTCAAGTGGTCGTGAGCTTCAGGGTCTAGGCTGGGGCCCATCTGGTTTTTCCCATTGTCCCACCAGGCCCAGTGTGACCCTAGTATGGCATCTGGGGCCCATATATATCTGAGCACATAATTAACATATGAGCACTTTACTTCAACATTGGGTGGATTTGTGGTTGAGTTTGATGATTTAAAGGAGAACTAAAATCTAAAAATGAATAGGGTAAAAATGTCATGTTTTATATACTGAATTTATTGCACCAGCCTAAAGTTTCAGCTTGTCAATAGCAGCAATGATCCAGGACTTCAAACTTGTCACAGGGGGTCACCATCTTGGAAAGTGTCTGTGACACTCACATGCTCAGTGGGCTCTGAGCAGCTGTTGAGAAGCTAAGCTTAGGGCTCGTCACTAATTATCCAGCAGAAAATGAGGTTGGTCTGTAATATAAACTGATGTTACAGGGCTGATTATTAAATTCTGATGCCAATAACACTGGTTTCTGTGCTGCCATGTAGTAATTATCTGTATTAGTTACTAATAAGCCTTATATTGTGACATTTCTATTCTATGTGTACTGTATATTGTGAGTGGGTCCCTAAGCTCAGTAAGTGACAGCAGCACAGAGCATGTGCAGTGAATCAGCAGAAAAGAAGATGGGGAGCTACTGGGGCATCTTTGGAGACACAGATCTTTACTGCTAAAGGGCTGTGGTTGCCTTGGGCTGGTACAGAAGCACAAAACATAATGTACAACATTTCTAGCTACTTCTTTAGTTTAACTTTCCTTGTCCTTTAAGAGGGGCTTGGATGATTTCTTGAACAAGTATAATATCCAAGGCTATTGTGATATTACAATTTACAGTTAATATAGATGTTGGTTTATATAGTTAGATATGTGAGTGTATAGATAGTTCTGTATGTATATACTGTATGCACAAGAAACAGTATGTTTATTCAATGCTATATTGTGGTTGCAGCTCCGCTCCCAAAATAAACCCACTCTGTCTGATCTGTAGAGGTGCAGATGTGGGTATCCACTGACAACAACGTGCACCAAAATACCTTATTAAAATACTATTACACTATTTTGGAGCATTTTGTTTTCAGTGGATATCCACATAGGACACACAGAAGGTCCCAGATGAGAGATTGATGTTTGGCCTGGCTATACATACATCTGGTGAGTAGGTGATTCAGCCAAAGTGTGGTATTCAGATGGAAAAGATTTGTACATATACTTTTAAGGAAATGAAGCAATAATACTGGCGCATATGCACTTGATTGAAGTACTGCACCAGAGGTTTGTTTTTTGCGCTTCCCTACAGAATTGTTGATATATATATACACACGATGGGGCAAATGTACTTATGGTCGAATATCGAGGGTTAATTAACCCTCGATATTCGACTGTCGAAGTTAAATCCTTCGACTTCGAATATCGTAGTCGAAGGATTTACCGCAATTCGTTCGAACGAACGATCGAACGAAAAATCGTTCGATCGAACAATTAAATCCTTCGAATTGTTTGATTCGAAGGATTCTAATCCATCGATCGATCGATTTTTCTTCGACCAAAAAAACATAGCAAAGCCTATGGGGACCTTCCCCATAGGCTAACATTGACTTCAGTAGGTTTTAGGTGGCGAACTAGGGGGTCGAAGTTTTTTTTTGAAGAGACAGTACTTTGACTATCGAATGGTCGAAAAGTCGAATGATTTTTAGTTCGAATTCGAAGTTGATGTCGTAGTTGAAGTAGCCCATTCGATGGGCAAAAAAAACATTTGAAATTTGACGTTTTTTTTATTCTATTCCTTAACTCGAGCTAAGTAAATGGGCCCACACTGCGTTATTTGGAGGGGTTGAACTTGGGTTGCCTTTTTTACACCCAATGTAATTATGTAACTATATGTAAGACCCCAAAATGTATTACTGTGATAATAGAATTTCTTCAGTCTCTTTGTAGAGAAAGACTAGAATCCTGTTGTTTTAGAGATATCCCATATTCCCTCAGGGTGTTTGTGGAATGAATGCATGTAAGAACTCTGATTTAAAGGAGAAGGAAACCCCCTGGGCGCAAAAACCCTCCCCCCTCCGCTGTGTTGTCCCCCCCTCCCTCCTCCCCCCTGGCCTACCTGTCCCCTGCGCCAAGGGGTGAGTAACAAGTTAGGGGCATTTGCCCAGGGGGACAGGTAGGCCAGGGGGGAGGAGGGAGGGGGGGCAACACAGCAACACAATGTATTGCCACACCTTTGTTTTTTAGTTTCTTCTAATGAAGAAATGTTATGGGACACGTATCTAATGTTGAGGAACGTAAACTAGATAAGAGACAAGGGAACTCAATATATTCAGTAAAACACAAGACACATATTCCACCTTCTGCAAAATACACGTGTGCATGTTTCCTGCCTGGTTATATAGATCTGCTAATTGTTTTTTATTCTTTAAGTACCAACGTTGGACCAGTAAATTCCCCAATAGCAGCTTAACCACAGCCCACTGCACTATTAATTCACTTAAACTTCATTTGTAAGTGTTTGCAGAAGATACAAACTTTATGAAGCTATTGCTTCTCTTTATAAGAGCTCCAGAAAGTCGGCCAGTTAAAGAAGGCATAAAAACCTGGTCAGTATCTTTCTTGAATTCCTAAATCATTTATGACTCTACACATTAAAACCATATTATCATCAAAAGCTTCTAACATTTCCTTGTGTATGTTCGTTTCAAAGAACATCAGTGAAATTCTCTTTTAGGTTATTACATAAACAAGTTGGCTTGCTGCAGTGATCACACGATGAGGAGATGTAGGTCATTATGGCCTGAAGCCCTGTTTGTCTGCATGTTATTTTTAGGCGCCACCATGTAGCCTTTCCCTAATTATTAGAGTAAACGTCTAAATCCAGGGCGAAGGGCAACAAACACATTGATTTCGAGAACATTTTGTGAATTCAGCATGGGGAGAAAGAAATGGAAATGGAAAGCTTGCTGCAGTGGAATGAGTCAGGTATTGCTATTTTAAAGCTTTACTCAACATGTGAGACATGGAGTAGTACAAGGGCAATTACACAGGGGTTATAAAAAAAGGAGACCTTGTTGTTGAATAGATTGCATGAGTTATGGACAGACTATCAATGGATGTTTGTCAAGGTCAGATTATGGCTTGTATAGAAAGAAAATGTGACCAGATAGATCCGACTTGACTGAATAGACAGGTTACTGTCTTACATTGGCCCTGATCTCAATTAATCTGAGAATATGTGGCACTGTTTTAAAACGGAGGTGCACGAGTGTCACCAACTAACCTGAACAAATGGGCCAAAAACAGGGTGCAAACATTTAAAGCTACCATTGCCCCACAGTGGTGCTTCTACTGTATATTGAGATGTATGTTTATAGACTAAATATCCATATATTCATAGGTTCTTCTTCTAAAGACTATGAAGGTATACAATAAGTCAACGTTATATTTTGGGGAATGTGTCACTATTTAACCTTGGTACAAACTGCATCCTAAAGTCATCTTTATGTACCAGGATAAAGTAAGACTTTTCCCACAGAATAAAGTACTTGCCTTTGCCTGGAACCTACTGAATGTACATGGGAAGTTTATTCTATAAACAATATAGCCAACTTTGTGGTTGCAAATTTCCAGATAAACATTTGCCTGCCTGCTTTCTTCCATTTCTATTCTAGCTTGGTCTCAATTAAAAGCAGTTAGTGGTCTGAAATACTTGAGTTTTCCTGTATCAAAGCCCTGGAGCCTTATGCGTTACACAAGAGGAGATGAGGGAATAAATAGAATCACAGGACTATAGAATCTCTTTAACTATTCTTGTGTTCCCAGGCTTTAATGGCACACTGGGCATCTTGTCCATCATCTAGGGGAAAACACAAACCTTTCCATCTATCATCTCTTCTAATGTAATAACATGACAAAAGGCTGGTTGACATACACAGAGCAGTCACAGGTTGACCTCTGCCGCGAGTTCCCCCTGTGCCATTCCATGTGCATCAGAGGATCATGGACACAGGTAGATAGTAGGGACTGAAATACATTGTTGGTGACAACCCCTTAATCAAAACAACTCTGTTGGGTGGTTGTAACGAATATAGTTTACCCTGGTGGTCTAGTGGCTGGAGGGGATGCCCGTCGTGTGCGTCCTTCCTCCTCTGTACCGGTTTCCCCAATGGTGCGAGCGGCACGCACTTCCGCAAAGTGAATTTCAAAGTATTTAAAGGGACTTTGAATGAAAGGTTGTTCCTGGTGCTATTCTAAGTGAATCCTATTGATCTTCTGGTTATTGACCGTTGCCTTGCCTGACTATTCTGAACTCTGTATCCTGACCCTTGCCTGGCTGTTTATTCTGAACTCTCCTAGCTGACCATTGCCTGTCTGATTACTCTACGCTCTCCAATCCTGATTCCGGCCTGTCTGACTATTCTACGCTCTCCAATCCTGATTCCGGCCTGTCTGACTATTCTACGCTCTCCAATCCTGATTCCGGCCTGTCTGACTATTCTACGGTCTCCAATCATGATTTCGGCCTGTCTGACTATTCTAACTCTGCTTGTGCTGGCCCAGTCTGCCTGTTCCACGCTGTGTTGTCTGGCCTGTCTTCCAAGTTGTGTTCTTCAATCCAGTATCCTTGGTGAGACGATTGTGCCCCTTTGCTGGTCCAGACCCTGTAGCTTTGCTCCTCTCTTAATAAGACCTGGCGGCATCCAATTAGCCGAGGGCTCCTCCCAAGGAGAAAGGCGGCTGTTAAAGACAGAAGCAAGAGCCGAGACCAGGGAGCCTAGCACTGGTTCTGGATTTAGGGTGCTGAACGTGACAGTGGTGCAATGAGTTGCCACTCCATGCGTATAATTTTGAGTCAACATTCTTATACAGGTATATGGATCTGTCTTATATAATTTTATATTAATTTATTTAACTAAAATTATTTTGCTCTCTCTATCCCTCTATTTCTCTTTCCCTTTCTCTTTCTTTCTCTTTCTCTCTTTCTTTCTCTTTCTCTCTTTCTTTCTTACTTTCTTTCTTTCCATTTCACTCTCTCTTTTTCTTTCTCTTGGGTTATTTTAGAAAACTGCAATTTATAGAAAAAATTTTGTAAAAGTTGTTGTAAAATGCATCCCATATCGATGAAGCGCCTTTTTAGAGAAAAAAAAAAACAAGCACATATGCAGCTAAATTCCATGTATAAAAATACCATTTATCTAACAATGCAGATATTTACACCACTCTAATGTGACGTATCCATGGAATCAATGTGTATAAAAAGTAGTGACAATGACACAGACCTTTAAAGCAAATTTTACAGAAAGATTTTTAGGTCAGTTTTTTTCTTGCAGCTGCCTCACTGAATACAAAAATTCTTTATAGTTTTTTCTATAGTACTATGCTCTCTTATCTGTCTCTTTTTTTCTTTTTGCCATGACCTTTCCCTTCATTCTTTTGGCTTTGGCTTTTTTACCACTTGTCCTCTCACTGACCTGAATGTTCCAGAAGTCTTACAAGTCTGCTAATGTTAACCAGCACCTTTAGCATTTCTTTCCACTATTATTTTACAGCCATGAAATACCAGCCACTCTGCCAAAGAAATCACTTAATTTATTTCTTTGTGGGGAAAAAATTGTCAAAAATCTTAAAATGACATTTTTGTGCATGACTCATTATTGATCTGTTTCTGCAAAACTTGCTAATTGCCAAGTACTAGAATCTGCCTTCATTTATACTGAACACTTTATTAGGTTTTATTGCATAAACAGAAACCCTCTGCCATATGGAACACATTAAACATAAGAATATACACAAATATTGGGCAGCTCAGCAAAAAATGCACCTGAAGTATTCCCATTATACTTTATCCCTCTACAGTATTAAATATTGTCAGCGATAAGATGTAGATACAAATATAAATATTTGTAGTTAGTTCTTAGCTATAGCTGGTTCCATAATAAAATCAGGCTCTTCGTCTGGAAATATAATAGCAGTTGCATAGTTTGGCCATTTGGTTGATTCAAATCAACCAATGACATAAATAGTAACTGCTCCCTGCTTGTTTGTTGTGATGGGTTACTATATAGAGACTATCTCAGTAATAGGACTATTGTCTGTGGCTTACTTAGTGGGACTAGAAACAGAGGGACAAAATGCAGAGTCCAAAGAGGGCGCAAAGCACCACGTTTTTTGCACTTTGCCACCACGCAACTTAAAACTAGTGTCCATATGAACAACTCTTGGAATTCCCATTTGAAAAGTTGTCCTCTATATTTTTGTTGTCTGCATTTGCCATAAATGTTATACTTGAGATAGATGAGTCTGACATCGGTGGCATGTGGATGTCTTTTGGCTCACCCTAGTTTTCCGCCTGTTGGAGCATGAAAGTAAGAAGTGTCAGGTAGCTCTGGATTGGGATTCAGAATAGGCTCTGGCAGAATCTACAAATCTTGCCAGAATCTATAGATTGCAAGTCTGGACCTGGCGTCAGGGGCACAAGCTGTTTGGAAGCCCAGTATTTACTTACAGCTCATGCCAAGTAAGAAAAGGCTTCCTTGTCCATGCAGGAACCCCACTTGTGTTGGGTTTAATTTTATACATATATATATCAATACTAAACCAACTTTGAATCTTGAGATCACTGTAGTGACCAATAAGTCATCAAGGAGCTTTTAGGTGGTTTTCTGCTTTTAATTTATCTCAAGGGTAATTGAGCAGCAGTGATCTATTGATCAAAACTCAAGAGTACTTTATCAAGGATACATTGAATCCAGAATTTGGCCAAATCTGAGCCTTTTGCTGCAGGATTTGAATTTCAATGAAGCCTAGTGCCTGGCCGAACTGATTCAGAACACTACAAAAAATGTGCACTTTGCATCAGTTTGACCGCTCCTTGGGGCAGATCCACTAACCGACGAAAAGTCACCCATCTCTACACATCACTAAATTGGCTCAGACAACGCTAATTCACTAAAATGCGGAATTTAGCCACGGGCACCAAACGCTGGTGACTTTTCACTAGTGTTACTTTGGCAATGCGAGCAATTAAAAGCAAAGATGTGATACCGTTCATTTCTGTTCATTAACTGGTCTCCTATTTGAAGACAAACATCTGGTTGGATGCTAGAAATACTTTCTAGCCCTGGTGCAAAGACTGAAAGAGCTCATGCAATTGTCATTTGAAAACCCAATTAAATAACAAGTGTTTGCAAGAGTGCCCAAAATAGACCCATGTCTCATTGCCTTTACTGTGCTAAGTAAACATCCAATAGATATTATCTTGAGTCCACTTGTCCACTTGAAATCCAATTTCTATTGTTTCCATGCCACCTTTTTTAAAACCTTTCCCAGACAAAATCAAAATCCATTCTAATGTGTCAGGCAATTGGGGGAAATAATCAGATAATTAGTAACCTCGCACAGAACAAGCTCAGAACAGATGAGTAGCTAAAATAAAAGTGACAGTAAAAATAACAGATGCACACCATGAGCAATCAGAAAGCTAAAAAACGTCTATTGTGATTAAAGACCCCAAAGCAAAGAGATATTTGTCTCTATACAATAGGGGGAAAGCTTTCTATAAAACATTTGCATTTTAGCAACAAATCCTTTACCCTAAACATTAGCTCTTTGTTCGGCCTCATTATTTTTAATTGGGCACCCAGAATGTAAAGAGAAGTTCATTACGATAATTTATTTTGCTCTGCATTCCATCAAATTCAGCTGAACATCACCAGCGGCAGACCACTCAGAGGAAGCTTCTTCTGCATATAAATAACGTATAGAAATGTGTTCTCTCCTCATAATAATAAAACAATATCATAAAGATGTAACGTTCATCGCATACTGGGATATATTGGGCTGTACATATTTTTCAATTGTTGGCAAAAAAAAACAAAGATTTACTACAAAAATAACAATGAATGAATGAATATTAATGAATGTAATGAATTATTCTTTATAAACAAATTACAACAATGACTTAAGGTCTTTCATTAATGCCACAGAGATGACAGTTGTGCCTATAAATTAAGTCTTAGTCCTAGACAGGCAGTTCTTCCTATTTGTTTGAATCGGTTAAGACCAACTAAAGACAGGGGCTCAGTAAGCAGACACAACTAGATATAAAAGATTCCCATGTGCTTAAAGTAGAGAGGGATATTATGTGTATAAAATACAGATAGTGCCACCATCGTCCCAAAAATTTTTTATGTTATCTCGAGCCATCCCATTTACTTAAGGTGACCATTTACGTTACAATTACGATCTTTCCTTCTTTTCTGCCTTGGCTGATCGGCAAAATGACCAATATCCAAGGGGGCAAATTTACTATAGGGCAAAGTGATTAACATGGGCAAAAATTCGCCAGTGTGACGTCATTTCGTTACTTCCCTGATTTACTAACAGTCGCTGGCGTAACTTTGCTAGCAAAGGAGATATACTTTAGCGGTACTTCGCTTCCTAAGCCTGGCAAATTTGCGCTCTGGCGAATGGAAGTAACTACGCAAATTCACTAAGATGTGGATTTTACTGAAAGTTACCTCTATCGCCAGACTTGCCTTCGTCACCTCAGACCAGGTGAAGTGCAATAGAGTAGATAGGAGTTCCTAAAAAATAGTTGAAAAAGTCCCAAAAAACGCTGGCGCGTTTCATTTTTTCAGGGTGAAAAAGAGCGTAACTTTTTTTGGGGTAAAAGAGCGTAACATTTTTTTGGGGTAACCGGTTCCCCCCTACATTTCCTAACATAAGGCACATAAACTATACACTGGGCTCATGTGTAGGGCAATATAACAACTTTATTTTATTTTATTAATGTTCCCTGGCCTTGTGTAGTGTAATGTATTTTCTGCAACATATACATCCATTCAACTTTAACTTCCCACCGTATGGAAATTAGGCAATGATAGCGCAACTTCGATTCACTTGGCGCAGTAACGCTAGCACAACTTCGCCAGCGTTCGCTGCCCTGGGTGCAACTTCGGATTTTAGTGAATTAGCGTTGTCCTGGCGAATCTACGCCTGGCGAAGGGTTGCGATGTGAGCGAAGCCGTCACTGGCGAATGTTTGGAGGTTAGTGAATTTGCCCCCAAGCCTTTGCATTATAGGTCACCTTGTCTCCAACCATACACGTACTGAATATCATACAAAACTAAATTTCGTACAGGTATGGACCAGAATGGTCGGGACCTGGGGCTTTCTGGATAATGGATCTTTCTGTAATTTAGATCTTCATACCTTAAGTCAAAAAAATTGGGATTTATGAAATGTAAAAACCATGAAACACTGTAATACAAAATTTTGCCACGGAAAAGCTGTCAATCTCCTAATTAAATTCCAGATTTTCCAAGAAAGACAGGTGCAGCTCAATGAGAAAAAACTTCTCAGTGGTTATCACATTAAAAACTCTATTGAAGTTGATGGGCTCATACGTTTTCACATAAAAAATAACATAATATAACATTTTCTCATTTATCTGAATCTCCAAGATCAGGAGTAAATAAAGAGCCAGATTCATTTTTATAATAAACAACTAATTTCATGGTTTATCTCATGGTCTGTTATTGGCTGCATTGTATGGAAATCTGTATGTTCAATGGTTCAATGTATATACCCATTTATTGTACAGTGTGATATGTTGGTGCTTTATAAATATGTGATGATAATAATAATTCATGATGTCATTATTGAAGTACAGGCCTCCTATATGACCCATGTTTCATCATTGAGAGTAACTCTTTAATTTCTCCTGGACAGACAGAAGCCTTCAGCATGCAAAAATACATTTTCCACATCATAAGCTAAAAGGATGGGATCTCAATTCAATGAGAGCCTTCATCACCCTAGCAGGGGTGCATTAACAAAACGCAGAACTCTTGGCATCGCCCTCCTGTCTGCCCATGCTCTGCCCTCACCCAACCAAGCCTCGCCCCCAGGGGCAATTCGTGGGCAACCCATGATGCTGTCCCCCTCTCCTTATCCATGCTTAAAAGTTTAGCGTCGGAGCGGGTCAAAAGGGGCTGCATCGCGGAAATTTGGCTCTTAAAGTTACAGGAGGCAGCTTTTTGCCACCCCTTGTAATTGGCCGTTCACTGCCACCTGAGGTAAGGTACTCACCTTGCCTCATGGCAGGAACGGCCCTGCTCGTCCCTCTCCCCTTTTTCAATGTTGCGTTACATTTCAACAATGGGACACAATCTTCAGAGAACTTGTGAGGGCTAGGGCCAAAAGACCCTTGACCTGTGCAGAAACGCAGTCCGAGAATCTGCTCCTCCTCTGCCACCCTTTTGCCTCATGAGCCTGCACCCGGAAACGGGCAGATGTGGTTTCGGTGCAAAATGCAAAATCTCATGTTTCTGCTCTGAAATACGCCGTGTCCGCCTGCACCCAAGAGAAGGTAATGTTTCCAGGCATCAGGCAGATGGACAGAAGGAGAGGAGTGGATTCTCAGCCTGTGTTTCTCTGCAGGCTGAAATCTGACTCGTCTGGCCCAGCCTAAAGAGCAACAAAGATTGGGAAAACTTCTCTTTGTAAAGGATGGATATCTGAAAGTCTGTGTAATAATTAGTCAATAATGCACAAAGGCCTTTGTCCTGGCCATAGTCAGAGCTTATCTTGCCTGGTCCTTTAACAGAAGCCAGACTTCTCTCCATAAACCAAGAAGGTTTCTACAATCAGGGAAGCTGAATACATAAATCCATCAGTTATATATCACGATTTGCAGAGCATGTTATTGCAAGACATTTCTTTTTAGTTTTTAGTCTTGGCTCAGCAAAAGACTGCAGACATTTCATTTACTTAAATCAGAGGTTAGAGAGACTGAATTTTCCAAGTGCTGAGAGTGTAACAAAGTTTGTTAGAAGGCAATTGGGTTTGCTAAAGTTAAACAGAAATAGCAACTTGCTAGCAAAGTATACAATACACAGACAATGAAAAGCAGTGGGACGAATTATAGTACAAATGGTGATAAAGATCAGGATGTATTAACAGTAGAAGACAGTGTGGGGCTGGGTCGGTGGGGCACCAGGAAAAAAACTTAACAGGCCCCGGTCTTCATGGGCCTCACTTAGGGTTGCCACCTTTTTTATATTTTTTACTAGCTGGTGGGGGGAGGGAACAAAAGGGGTGGGACCGCGATGTCAAAAGGGGTGGGCCATAACATCAAAAGGGGCGGGGCCACAGCGCGGAGAACCGAAGACTGAGGAGAAAAGATAACTTACAGGGGATTGGGGGCAGGCAGAGAGGGGTCTTTTTGAAAGGTATTACAAATTTACTGGCAGCTTCATTGCCGGTAAATTTGTAATAAATTTGTAATAGTGGCCCTCTAATATACAGTATGTGGCACTAATACAATACAAACCAAAGAAGACTCATTTACAAATGCAGCACCTAGTACATAGCACCATTTTCAGAAGCAAATCACAATATTTTATGCACAATGCATAATTTTACCCAGAATTCCAGTGTAAAAAAAGCAGGCACATGCTAAGTTGCTTCCATAACAACTTACTCTCAATGCGGCAACTGACGAGTATGTTTTGTTATCGTGAGCATGGAATGACTTCCAGGGTGGTGTTACTAACATTATTATCACATTGACGCATCTTAATAATAAAACCCTGGTACTACCAATATGACCAAGCTGAAAGTGAAATTGGGTCAATGTGTGCATTGGCTGGTTTTAGCATTTACTTTCTTTAATGAAAAAGAATATATATCTCCAATATACTTTAATTAAAAAATATGTACCGTTTTTATAAGAAACCTGACTGTATGCAGTGAAATTCTCCCTTCATTTACTGCTGTGGATAGGAATTGTCAGACGGTCCCTAACTGCTCTGCAGGGAAACAATCATACTTATGAACAGCAGGGGGAGCCCCCGCCTTACTTCCCAGCCATGCAGAACTCAAGCAGCTTTGTTTATGACAATCCCTAAGCAGCCCAGACCACACTGAGCATGTGCACAGTCTTAGTCTTGCAAAGATGTTTAACAAAGTTACAAGATGGTGACCCCCTGTAGCCAACTTTGAAAGCATAAATTATTTGTTTGATTAGGCTTGTGGTGCAGTAAGTTCATGTTTAGTATACAAAATACAGCATTTCTAGCCTTATTCTATTTTAGACTTTACATGCCCTTTAATTGCCTAGCATTAACACAGGCACTTTAGGATCCGACCAGTATAATCTACTGGAACCAGAAAAGGCACAATTCGCTGTGAATTTTTGTGTTTCGCTATCGGCGAAAACATTTGTGAAAACTGCACTGAAACTGTGTTGAAAATTCGCCGGGGAATTTAAAAAAAATCAGGAAATGTGTCGGAATAGTCGATCTCGTCAAAACTGTCACCCATCAACATTATTCAGAAGCCCATTGACTTTAATGTGACACGAGTGTCAAAATTGGCATGAATTGATGTAGGAGTCAAAATTGACGTGGCCATAAAAATTTGTGTTTCGCGGTTTTGCGAATTTCACATAAAAGTCGCAAATTTTCAATTTTTCAAACTGTCAACAAACAGATTTTCATTTCTAGAAGCGGCACATTTTGTTCCTTCATAAACATCCTTCCTTCACACACATGCCCTTCAGGTGCTCTGCCCACTTGATTTGTGTTGGATCGCCATAATTCACTTGTAAAATCCCATTTCCCAAAGAATTACATCAAAACAAATCTCGTTCTCAGAAAAATTGTGCAATTCTATGTTGAGACTACAATTTATCTAAATTATAAGGGAAGGCAACACAACATGAAGCCTTATTTCCAGGTAAAAGCAATTTAAATAATGATGAATTTCATAGAATGAAAACACACAATGTTGTCTTTTTTTATTGAAAGCCAGAGACGTGCATCTGTTACTGGGCGCTGCCAGCCTGAGAAGAAAGTTGTTTTAAATACAGCAAGTATTGGTTCTTGTCATACAAAGCAACTGCTTATCTTGTCTAGGGCTGAATAGTTATTTGGTACAAATGTTTGCAGCCTGATTTCCTGAGCTTTTTTCTCAGGAGTTTAACGTATTCAGAAAGCTGTAATTGACGTATGATTCTAAGAAATGATGTGGAGCTCAGAGACCTGTGTTTTAATTTCTATTTTTGAAGAAAGGCGCACTGACCAGAACAGAATACTTAAACAATACACCTAATCGTTACAAATGTATCCTGAATTACAATCATCGTGAAGATGGAACATGCTGTTTACTTGTAAAGATGCCGTGTTATAATATTGATGCTTGGGGCTGACTAGCAGGCAAAACAAAGGGATTCACAGACAGGGAGGTAAGGAACTTGCTGTTTTGGAAGCCAATGATTTCTTTACATAGCCCAAGGCAGTCTGAGGTGATGGGAAACACCAAGGGGCAGATTTACTCGAGGGCAAAGTGGCTAACGCTACTGTCAATTCGCTAGCATTAAAGCCCGCAGGGATATCTTACGATTTACTAATGATTACAGGCGTCACTTCGCTAGCAAAAGAGATAGACGCTAGCGGTCATTCACACTATATCACCAGGCGACAATTTGCTCTGTAGAAATGTGGATTTTACTGAACGTTACCTCTTTCGCCAGACTTGCCTTCACCAGCTCAGACCAGGCTAAGTGCACTGGAGTGCATAGATCTTCCTCAATCTTCTGTCACTTACATCATATTTTTTAGTGGGAAAAGTTTCTAAGTCCAAAAAACGCTGGAGTCTTCTTTTTTCAGATTCATAGCCTGCAAAAGTCCTTGAAATTGTTTGGGTAACCGGGTTCCCCCATACATTTTCTAACATATGGAACATAAACTATACAGTGGGCTCATGTGTAGGGCATAATAACAACTCTATTGTCTTTATTAAGGTTCCCTGGACTTGTGTAATGTAATGTATTTGCTGCAACAAATACTTAAAATTTCCCACCGTATGCAAATTAGCCTGAACGCAAGGCCTCTAGCGAAGTTTCTCTAGGCACAAATGAACTCTAGCACAAAGTAATGCTAGAGAAAAGTCGCCAGCGTTCGGCGCCCACAACAAAACTCCACATTTAAATGAATTAGCTTATTTGCGCTGGCGAAGTGCATCGATGGGTACGAATCAGTCGCTGGTGTCAATTTGCCCTTTAGTAAAGTAATTGTATTTATCTGTTTTTTTTTTGTTTTTGGCTGAAACCCTTGATTGTTCTTTGCCCCAGGGAAAACACAATTTTCTAAAAACGATTTTTTAAAACGAGGGGTGGTGGTAGTAATAACTGCAGAAGAGGAATTGCAGACATATTTTTAGAAACATTTCATTTTCAGTGTATAAAAGAAATATTCAAATGTATTTACCACAAGAGAGTAGCATATCTTGAAGCCAGGTTTAGCCACAAAATGGTCATCAGATTTGAAGGTGACTTTTATTTGATTCGCTTTTGATGTCAGTCTTGAAGGAACTTCCTTATGGCCACACCATCTTCCACGAATGACTGAACTGGTCTCAGAATCTTCCTCCACCTCCACAAAATCATACCTACAGATCATTCAGATTACATTGTATTACATCAAATTAAGGTCTTGAGTACTATATCTGTATTTGTTGGAAATTTTACCGACTGTGTGTGGCCACACCACTGACACCAAGGCCCTGCATTTTGTATTTATATTTTACTAAAATTTATTTATATCATGGTAAAAAAATTATAATATAAAAAAAAATACATGTTTATATATTGCCCCCTATAACCTGCTGAGATTTGTATTTTTTTTTAAATAATGTAGTACAACCATTTGAGAAAAAACACAATCAAGGCAAAAAAAAAAATTCACAATTACACATCAAAAAATCATTGGGACTTCTCCCACTGACTTATATGCAACCTCGACAGGTCTGAAATGCCGGATTTTCTAATTCAGACTTTTCCATCCTCTGGGTTTAATAAATTCCAAAAAAATTCATGATTTTTTAAAAGTCATATTTTATAAAGAAAAAAAATTACAAATTGTTCGGGATTTTTGCATTCAGAGTTTAATAAATAACCCCCCAAATGTCAGGAGGGGTATTCATTTTTATTATTTATCCTAAATACACATTTAGGGGTTTATTTAACAAACTCTGAATCCTAAAATCCTGAAATATTTGTGTTTTTTTAATAAAATCGGACTTTTAAAAAAAAAATTTGGAATTTATTAAACCCAGAGGATGGAAAAGTCGGAATTAGAAAATCTCAGACCTGTCGAGGTTGCGTATAAGTCAATGGGAGAAGTCGCAATGATTTTTTGATGTGCGCTGGGTTTTGTGCAATACCACAACGTTTTCAGGCAAAAAAAAAAGCTTAACAAATCAGAGTTTTCGGGTGAAAAATTCTAAAAATCGTGAAAATCTGATTTTTTCCCTGCAAAAATTCGGGAAAATGTAATAATAAATAAGCGTAAAAAACCCGAGTGGATTTGATCAGAGTTTGTAGCAAAAACTGTTGAGATAAAATCGGACTTTGATAAATAACCCATTTATGATATTGAAAGCTGTCTTAGGCATGACTGACATATTCATGGTGTCAACACAAAGATGCATCAAAACCATAACAGGATATGAATGGAACTGTTTGTTGTTAAAATGGCAAACTATGGATGGATCCAAACGGTTTCCAGGTTATCGCACTATAGTATATATAACATAATATTTAAGATATCTTGTAACTTCAGAATATCCTTTCTTATCCTTTTCCTTTTCATGGAGAAAAAAAGTAGGTGACCTGTCACGGTCACTTGTAACAAAATTGGTTGGATCTTCTAAGAGATCAATGCAGATGTTTTAGGAGTTCATTTAATGGCAAACAGAAAAAGCACACACTCCTGCAGCCAACCGATTTGGATTAAAACATAATTTTATTCTATATAGCTAAAACAGTGTGTCCTGAGGCATTTTGTATCTAGAGATAAGTAATCATAGGGACATGGTTATGAATCTCTAGATACGAAATATGTCAGGACACGCAGTTTTAGCTATATGGAATAAAATTACATTTTAATCCAGATCAGTTGGCTGCAGGAGTGTTTGCTTTTTTTTATTTTTGCCTACGCATCACCCCAAGATTTGGGTTTAGGGTGCTGCACCTGAGCCACCTGAGCAAATCAATGAGTGCAGATTACATTTTGTTTCACCTTGTTTCTATCTTGATGGTGTGCGGAGGTTGAGCCCGGAGGCAAACAACCTGGGGGTATATTTATAAAAGAGTGAAGTTAGAGATCGCCACAGTCCTCTAGAGTGAAAGTCCATTCATTTCTATGGGATTTTGAAAGGCGTGTTTATCAAAGGGTGAACTTTCACTTTCACCCATTGATAAATACTCTTTTAAAAATCCCATAGAAATTAATGGATAGTGGGAGACTTTTACTCTAGAGGACTGTGGTGACCTCAAACTTTACTCTTTGATAAATATACCCCCTGGTGTTCAGACACCCAGGTCAATTTTTGAAGTTATTGCTGTCTGAAGTGCTAGAGACTAGTCACGGTCAGCATTTGATTTGATTTAAGTTGTTTGGCCACATTCTGTATTCTTTGGTTACTTGAATTGGCCATATTTTATCCATCTGCCAAGATGCCCCCAGAAGAGACCAAAAATGATCTATTCCAGCATTAGCGAATGAAACATCAGCATTAACCTGCAATTTTGATGTCTGTTGCCCTCTATTGTGCTTTACTGTGATTTAGGCAGCAGGTCCCCTACCAAACAGCTGTTCCTGAGAGATTGTCACACCTGAAATACCCATGAACGTGTAACAGATTAAAGAAACAATATCTACACATGTACATTCAGACCCACCTGCATACATCATTTTCTTGCTCTTCCAACCCAAACTGACTGTCAAAAGCAAGCTGAATTCTGGTGTTTTCTGCTGAGCTTAGTTTCCATGTGAGAAGGAGGTTTCGAGGATAACTGTTGGGAAATCGAGGGCTGCTTATGCAGCCATTTTCTGTAATGTGAATGGTTTCTTCTTTTCGGTACAGTTTCGTAAGGAGGTTGCTCTCTAAGAAATAATAAAATACATTGAAATTAAAAGAACATTACATAATTTCAATATTGCTGGTATTTTCAAGCAGCATAGCCTGAAGTATTAAGAATAGTATCCTACTTCCAAAAGCAGCTATACTTGAAAATATATTTTGTATCGAGTGGTGATGGAATCTCTGTGATGAGGAAAACTATCCCTTTGCTCCCTGGTTAAAGGACAATGCTAATGGAAGCTAACTTTGGAAATCGAGAGATTTTTAGCATAATCTTCTTATTTTGCAGTATAAGAGGAAATATTTGAAAAGATGTAGTCCAGGGACAAAAAAAAAATTGTAGGTTGAGCAGGAACATCAAAATGGATGGGCAAAACAACCATGACAGAGGTAAAAGAGACTAACAACACAGAAAAGGCTAATGGTTCTATTTAAAAAGCCTCATAATAGTAATGTTTGCTACTTTTGCCACGTTTCCCAAGTTTCCATGCTGCTGCAATTGCCTTACAAAGCTTTAAAATTTTGTGAAGAACCACATTGTTGTTGCTGAAGCAGGAGTTGAAGCAGTGATGGTAATCGCATCAAAGTTGTAAAATAATGTAACAATAAACCCCCATGATTTCATGCCATTTGCATAAGGGGCTATCTACTAACAGCTCAATTCCTCTCTAAAAAATCATGTTTTTTCAATATTTCTGTAAAAATTTAAAAAGTCAAAAATTCACCAAGTTGTGGATGTCCTAGAGAAGTCAATGGGAGCAGCGCTGGATCTATTTTAGAGGTTTTCTCATTTTTTTTTCACCAGGAATTGTCTGAAAAACTCAAATTTTAGAGGTTTTAGAGGTATTCATATTGTTTTGTTTTGCTTTTTTTTCATTCACACTTTTTAAATTTGGATCTTTGAATAAATTTAATGACTAAATGATTTTAGAGAAAGCTGGTTTAGTTGTGGTTTCAAAAACCTCTAAAAACACTACAATTCAACGCTTGTTAAATAGGCCTCCAAGGGTCAAAAAACATAGCTGAATATTTCTCGCACTTTGCCAAGATAAAATTCTTAACATTCCAGAAAAAAAAAAACTTACGGGGTTTGCCAGGGTTAATCCGGCAAAGTAAATTCTGTGATATTGTGATCAAACATGATGTACTTTATGCATGAAATGAGAAGTTCAATCAAGCTCATGTTGGAGAAAAATATTTTGGATCAGATTTTTTTCAGTATAGGCCCCCTTTTATAGAAATCTACTTGAATAATTATTCTTTTCTTCAATTAGCCTTCCACCTTTTACTGATTCTGGTTCTTATTTACAAAAATAGTTGTATTTTACCATAAGAGCAGTTTATTGTTTATGCATTTTCCTTTAGTTTCCCTCAGTTCCTTAGGGTTTTTTCATATCATGGTTAATCATGCTTCCAGACAATGTTTGTGTATCACCTACAGCTCGGGCCTATTTTTTTGGATAGTATCTTGCTTGCTAATGGGCACAGGTTTTCTGTTTTATATTTTAGCTTTTGCTGTTGTCCGTCAAGCAGGGAATCAGTGTTAGACTATCAAGAACACAACTGGCAACAGATCCAACAACAGTGGAAATAAAAATATATAAAAAACGCATGAAATGTGGTTTCTGTATTAAATTTACAGTTATGTGTAATTCTATAAAAGCACCTACAGAGACTGACATAAAGTACACATTTGGACAAAGTTTGGATTTACTACATTATATTACATTTTATACATTGCTTGTTTTGCTTGAGAATATTCATTTTTCAAATATTACAACATTCAAAATTAATTTTGAACATTTGCACATTTTCTTAGTTCTGCCCAGGACACAACCATGTGGCGTTTGTATGTTCTCCCTGTGTTTGTGTGGATTTCCTCTGGGGCTTGCACTGCCCAAAAACATGGCAGTAGCATAATTGGTTTCTGTTATAAAGGACCCTAGTGTGTGTATAGTAGGGAAATGACAAAGTGAGCTCCACTTGGACAAGAACTGACATGTATGATTAACGTCTCTGTAAAGAACTGTAAAATAAGACAGCTCTGTATAGAGAATAATACAATAATAAGAATAGATTTTATTTGCTCAACTTAGAACGAATCCGATTTCTCCATAATTCAAAGTGATTTTTTAAAAATGCAGCTATATTTTTTTAACAGTGTTGAATTTGTGGAAAGCTTGGTCAACCCATGTGAATTATTTTACACATATTTATGAAGAACATGAGTCGGGTCCTTGCAATAGCACATCTGAATCTTCACATTCCAATATATTTCTTAACAATGCCATGAAATGATTTTGGTTTTTGGTTTTGTGCCTTTTCACCTGTCCTTTGCAGTGTATTTCCAGAAGCAGCCTAATCAGTGGGTTGGCGTCAGCAGAAATTACCCTGCCCTATATAGGGCCATCCCTCCTCATCACCAGCGCCTGAGCATTGGTCTTTCTGAACACTGTGGCATTGCCCCTAGCTCTGGTTCCTAGCTCTGGTCTGAACCTTGTACCTTGCTCCAGCCCTGCTCTGCTTGCAAGTTCTGTCTGCTTGTCCTCCAGCTTTGTGCTGCTACTGTCCAGTCTCTGATCCAGTTCTGCTTTCTTTGCCTGCACCATCCTGTTCCAGTCCTGCTCCAGTCTCTGACTCTTCACCCTTATCTTCCTGATCCTGTCCTTTGCTCTCCATGTCCCATGTGCACCTGCCTGAAGGACTCTTCCAACCTATGCCTCCACAGTAGCCCCTACTTATTCCTGACAGTACATTAACTTAGATATTATGCACAGTCTGAGACACAGTTAGTTATACTGTTTTGTTAAAAATTTCATTGTGAACAGAAAATAACTAATGTGCAAAAAGCCAAAATTAGCTATAGCTTGATCAGCCTTACTAGACCTTGTAAGTAATGACCATGAAAATTCCATAGTATTTCTAGATTAGTAGCCACTCCCTCTTTGTATCAAACTATGGGCCAGATACAATTCATTGAGAAAAAATCTCTTGGTTTATCACTTGAAAAGTCATGGTTGAGATTCAATTTGAGGAGAAAAGACTTTTCTTCAAATTCAGTTCCAGATTTTTCCCATAGACTTCAATAGAGTTTTTACATAATAAACTGTTATACGCCTAGAAGGTTTTCATTCATCCTGGTCAGGGTAAAAAATACTTTAAACAAATTTTGGTAGTTCTCCTAGCTTATTAGATGATCCATCATACTGAAGTAATACTGAATTAATAGCGTCCATGTTGCCCTCAGCCCTCTGGGCTCAGATTACGAAAGTGGTGGAGGATGGAGAAGGGATAGGAAGATGGAGAGAGAAACAAACTGAGCATGCTCAAGCCCGTGCCCTGGAAGTTTAGGCTGAGAGAAGGAATTCTGATACAGAAGCCCATGTGTACACAATAGAAGGAATGAAATGCAATGTTTCTTTTGACAGATGACTCAGATCAGCATTACTTTGTGGGTTTGTCAGACCTTTCTGATAAAGCTTACTTCTCCTTCTTCTCCATTAAAACCACAATTAAGCCTCTAGAACACAATCAACTTATTACTAATGTCCGATATAAGCTGTGCACTCAACACCTGTACATTGGAAATTGCAAGTGGAGTTTGCAAATGATCTTGTATGAATATTTTACCTTGTATATCTCCCTATTCTCTCTAGGTTTTTGTCTTGGGGCTTCCTAAATACATTGTTATTGATGGCCAGTTGTGAGATGGAAGAACTTCTTTTCTGGCACAACCCAGTGACTGAATAATGGCAATAGCCAATAGCACCATAACATGGGTCCATGCTAGGCATTTCCACAGTTGTGCCCAAGGTGAATGAGTAATAACTACAAGATGGAATTCAATAACTACAGACCCGAATCTGCAGACAGAAGAGCAGGATTTCAGTACTGATATGTGGATGTGTGGAATTTGGGTAAAACATTCCTTGAATTTGCACATAGCATAGTGAAGGCATACAGTTATCAACAGCTATTCTTACTTTTAAAACTAAATATTTGCACAACCCATCTCTCATCCTACATACTAATTAGTGATGGGTGAATTTGCGCCGTTTGGCTTTGCTGAAAAAATTGTGAATTTCGTGCGAAATCTGCGAAACAGCGAAAAATTAGCGAAACGGCGCCGGCATCTTGTTTTTGATGCTGGCGCCCGGTTTTTTTTA
The DNA here is from genome assembly GCF_017654675.1 of Xenopus laevis. NCBI lineage: Eukaryota > Metazoa > Chordata > Amphibia > Anura > Pipidae > Xenopus > Xenopus laevis. The sequence continues at coordinate 169,542,006 of NC_054373.1, forward strand.
CCGTGAATTTCGCGGGTGTTTTGTGAATTTATTCGCTGGCAGCGAATCACGCAAATTCGCCGCAAATTCGCGCCTGGCGAATAAATTCGCCCATCACTAATACTAATATCAATATATACCCCTTCTACCATGACTGCTGCAACATGTTCCAGATTCATATACAATGAAGGGGCTGATTTATATTTTATTCACTCATCGTATTTTTTCTCCAAAAATTCTCCATAAATAAATAAATAATGAATGTCCATTGCAAAAGTGCTTAGAATAGCACCCTCATCAATTTTAAAGGTTTATTTTAAGCAGTGATTTACAGTGTTACAGTATATCAAAAAGTAAAGATTATATTCTCCTGTTCCAGCACCATATCTCTCCATAATTCTACTGCCGGTTTTAGAAATACTGCTCTCTATAAAGTAAACATCTACTTCCTTCTACCCTCTTTTCAAATTTCCCATTGGTACCAATAACAAATATTACATAAGAAGGTTCTTTTTCCTCTTAAATTTCCTTCAGACACTTCAGGGGCACAACATTTCTGCTCTTATATAGAAAATACATTGTGTAATATCATAATCTAGTAACACTAACTACAGGTATAGGATCTATTATCCAGAAACTCATTATCCAGAAAGTTCGGAATTATGGGATGGCCATCTCCAATACACTCCATTTTAATTAAATAATTAAAATTTTTAAAAATGATTTCTTTTTTCTCACAACTAATATATGATTTATCTTTATTGGAAGCAACAAAAAAAATATCGGGTTTATTTATTGTTTGATTTTTATTTTATTGTTTGTTTTTTTTAGTAAACTAAGGGGCCAATTCACTAAATTAGAGTGAAGGATTTGAAGTAAAAAAACTTCGAATTTCGAAGTATTTTTTGGGCTACTTCGACCATCGAATGGGCTGCTGCGACTACGACTTCGAATCGAAGGATTCGAACTAAAAATCGTTCGACTATTCGACCATACGATAGTCGAAGTACTGTCTCTTTAAAAAAAACTTCGACCCCCTAGTTCGGCAGCTAAAAGCTACCAAAGTCAATGTTAGCCTATGGGGAAGGTCCCCATAGGCTTTCCTAAGTTTTTTTGATCGAAGGATATTCCTTCGATCGTTGGATTAAAATCCTTCGAATCGTTCGATTCGAAGGATTTTATCGTTCGATCGAAGGAATAATCCTTCGATCGTACGATCGAACTATCTGCGCTAAATCCTTCGACTTCGATATTCGAAGTCGAAGGATTTTAGTTCCTAGTCGAATATCGAGGGTTAATTAACCCTCGATATTCGACCCTTAATGAATCGGCCCCTTATAGTATGAAGATCCAAATTACAGAAAGACCTTATGCAGAAAACTCCAGATCCAAAGCATTCTGGATAACAGGCCTCATATTTGTATTATAGGTTGGCTTACACACCACTTTAGATTGGCTTACCTACATAAAGTGCTGGAAGGCACATTTATTCTAGTTACAAGAAGCCAACAATACAAATTTCTTACACCTTCAATGCTCGACATGTTTTTGAATTACAGGAGAATCTTTCGCTTTAGAATTTTACTTCTTCCAACAACCCCTTCCAACATACAAATAATAACTTTGGCACAGCCCTTGATCCACCTGCCCATGTGCAGTTATAACCAGACAATCTACCTGAAATCCCATACCCTTTAAAGTAACCCTTGGGTCCTTGATTCAGGAGCAAACCAGAATACAGTATTGTTATATAGGTTCAATAACAACTACTGGTTGTCTAAGATTTGTGTATTATTGATTAATTAGATGGGCATACCTGTATCACTTGCTAACCTACTGGGAACCATGCAAGAACAGGTTGCCACATTACAGAGAGTATTTACAGCGTTGTGTGCTTCAAAGCAAAGCAATTTAACATATTTCTGTTTCAGTTTCTCTTTATGGGGAATGTCCTTTGACACAGACTATGTTCCTGTACTGTAGTAGATCCTTAATTAACAGAATAATTAAGACATATTATTACACACTGAAATGAACGCGGTAACTCAACACTTGGACAATTAATTTCCAGCTCAGCCTGGCCTGTCCGTATAGACCCATAACATCCATCCACGGAAGCCAACGGCTTGATATAAAAACATGAAACAAGTGACTTACATCCCATAAAAATGAATTAACTGTACTTCCATAAGCAGAACAACAGCAGCTAACTTATTTTATTCAGCTATGAAACATAATATCACCATTTTAGCCATCTCCGTTCATATGAAATGCGAGTGTCCAAAGTTCAAACCAAGAGAATTGTCATTAAAATCCACAATTACTGAAATATTCTATTTGGCATATGGTGGGTATATTTTAGCTGATTGGTTACCCCAAGGTTCACTATAATAATATCTCAAGACTGCTATAAAATAACAGTGTAATTCTCTCTATTCTTGATGATAATTAGCTTGCTTCAGATTGCTGAATCACCAGAATGTAGAGAACTGAATCAGAGCCATGTGGCAGGTCACCTTGAGGACAGACATCCCAGACAAGCTCCATTTACTCCCAGTTATTTCTCTTCAAGCTCACATAAGCTACTGTGGACATATTAGCAGCACAAGTCTAATAAAGGAGCAAGCACGCAATATATATTTTTAATGTTATATTTTTAGAACGACAACAATACATAACCTACATGTGTTTTACCCATATGACTAAATGGCTGACTAAAGTATATTATATAGTGAATAAAGTACCCCCTTTTGTAAAATATAAGGATATTATAAGTTACCGAGGAGTTTCATGACCATATAAAAGTACGAGGCCGAAGGCCGAGTGTTTTTATACAGGTCATGGAACTCCGAGGTAACTTATAATATCCTTATATCCTTATAAACTTTTTTACCCATGAGTCAAATTCCGATGTAAAAAATGTTCCTTGGTGGTGCCAAATAAGGCTTTGATTGGCCATTTGGTATCTCCTATGTGGACTGGCAGCCTACAGGAGGCTCTGTTTGGCACTACACCTGCTTTTTATGCACCACAAATTGCCTCCAAGCCTGGAATTTAAAAATGAGCACCTCCTTTGAGGTCACTGGGAGCAACATCCAAGGAGATAGTGAAACAGGTAGCACATGAGCCACTGGTTGGGGATCACTGCTCTAGATCACCTGTATGTATTTGTATAATTTGATGCATGTGGGTAATATTTTAATCTCTGTTTGTATTGATCTCAAGCTCAGCCTTACAATGACACACTGGCTGCAACAACTGACTGAGCTAGGGGAATGGTCGGAAGAGTCTAAACTTTTAGATGTTACATAAAGGTTGCTCAGATATAAAGCCTAGCTGAGATGTGAATGAGAAACCTGTAGATGTGAGCATAGGTCTATATCCAGCATAGGGAAACTCAAAACTCACACATACCTATAATGCTTTGGGGTCATTATTTATTATAAGATGCTAGTGATTCAAGGGTATTACTCAAATACTTAGAAAATAAATAACCATGATCAGCAGACCCAGTGAACCCAATAAGATGCTTCTCTTACCTACAATAAATTTTACTCCCCAGCAATACCTCTCATCATTGTATTTCCCATCCCATTGTTTTTTCTTATCTCTATCCTCTTGCCCTTATCCAAACCATACTCCACTTATATTATTTTATCAACTCAGCTTCCCCCCACATTCCCAATTAAGTACTACTCACTCTTGTTTACTTCTATCATCATTTAATCGCTCACAAATCAAGTTCAAAAAAGTTAAGTTGACCGTACCTCAATCAATAAACATATTTGATACTTGAGTCTGTGGGTTAAACAGGTGGATCAAATGGTAACGAGCAAGGCCGCTCCTGCCATGAGGAAAGGAGCATCTCACTCGGCAGTGATGGCAAAAAAACAGAAATTGGACTCCGCTAGTGCAGAGAGCGATATAAATCTTTAGCTAATCATTGTACTAGTGATGTGGCCCCCTTTGACCTGCTCCGATGCTGAGGTGTTAAGAGCAGTAGAGTAGGGCTCCATCGGGTAAAGAGAAGTGGCTTCTTCCTACTCTTGGAGGCCCATTTATTAAAGGATGAATTTTAGTGGCATTAGAGCTTTTTGAAACCATGATTGAACTATATTTCTCTAAAACCATGAATGTCTTAAACCATGAAAAGTCGGGCAATTACTAGTGAAGAAAGATCCGAAAACCTCTGAAAGTCTGAATGGATAAAAATGTGTCCAATAGGATCAACTCAGCTCCCAATGACTTTTTTTTTGTATTTGAGTTTTTCGTGGTTTTTACAGTTCATAAATCTAAAATTTTTAGCGTTTTAGAGGAATAAATCTTTTGAGAAAAAAATACTATTCATACCCCTTGGTGTAAATGTAACAGAATCTTTATAACTGCAGTCAAATATGACACCTGGTTACTCTTGTCTTCTGAAGCAAAGCTAACTCGTGTAGCGTTTTTATTTCAATATCCAGAGGAAAAGACCTGGGAAATGTTTATTGCTCAAAACGAAGAGTGTCTACAAATCTACAGTCCCACCTTACTGCTTCCATCAATATCAAGGGTATATCAAGGCAAGGGTACAATTACTATGATGGTGACAATATATGATGTCATAACTACAAATATGTTCTGGCTGAGACCCATAAAATGCCACTAACTCAGTTGACTCCATGCACAAAGTGTCACAAAAGCTACCCCAGGCCACGTGTAGGTCATTCCTGATGACCACAGAAATATCATCGACTTCATACATATGCCAATAATATTGTCTGAGCAAGGTCTCATGGAGGATTGGGATCCCAGGACAAGTGATTTCTCTGTCCTACTATAAAATTTGTATATTCTCAAGGATGGAGGAAGCAGAGGCGCAGAACTTTGCTGCAATTTCCTTTATTAGGAGTGTATCAAAACTACATGTTTCAGGCACAAATAGTCAAGTATACATGTGTGCCTTAAACATGTAGTTTTGATACACTCCTAATAAAGGAAATTGCAGCAAAGTTCTGCGCCTCTGCTTCCTCCATCCTTGAGAATATACAGATTTTGTAGTGCCTGGGCAGGAGCACAGGAGGTAAGCAAGTAGAGGACTATTAACGTGCATACCCTGCGACAACTGTATATATTTATTGGATTAGTCCTACTATAAAATTGCCTTTGCTTATTATAAGACGTTTATGATCTTTTTTCCAGCCCTGTAACCAAGGAATGTGTTTCATTTAGTTATGACAATGTATTAACATCTTCTGGGAAAAGAAATGCATCTGTTTTAAATTAATTTATCTTTGTGATTAGCTGCATCATAGGAAATATAATTCAATTAATGAATCTTTCTTGACTCTTGGTGGTGTTTGTTCTCATCTGTGAAAAGAAATATTTTGTTTTCAATATTAGGGAAACCACTGGGGCCTAAATGTCATATTACATGTAATAATGTCAAGAAAACTAATTGATTTTACTTAAATAAAGAGTGAGTAGTGATGGGCGAATTTATTCGACAGGCGCGAATTTGCGGCGAATTTGCGCGATTCGCCGCCAGCGAATGAATTCGCGAAACACCCGCGAAAATTCGCGGCAAAAATTCGTCAAAAATTCGTCAAAAACGGGCGCCGGCATCAAAAACGAGACGCCGGCGCCGTTTCGTGAATTTTTTGCCATTTCACGAATTTCGCGCGAAGTTCGCGAATTTTTCGGCGAATCGCAAACGGCGCTAATTCGTCCATCACTAAGAGTGAGTACGTAATTCCCACCTATTGTAGATGTTAACTAGAAACATAGCCAATCACCCTGTTATTCAATCATGTATTTCACATAAAGACAGAGGAGAGTCTGGACAGGGCCAAACATGACCTACAGGCTTGGCCCAAAGCGACAGCCCACAGAGATCCATTGACATCCTTCTAAAGGACAAACACTCCCAGTTTGCAATTAACAGAAGGGCAGCCTGGTACAATAGGGGAGACAAGAGTTGCAAACTATTGGCCTTACTTGCCAAAGATTCACCGCAGATAACAGTTATACCCAGATTGCTTCTGCCCTCCGGGGAGGAAATACAAAACCCACAAGAAATAGCGAATACATTTGGGGACTACTATACAGGTCCAAACTTGAGCCAACAGAGGGGCTAGGGAAATACCTGGACTCTATTTCATTTCCCAAACTGACAGAGCAACAAAAAAGAGTCCCTTGAGGCCCCAATAACGGCCGAGGAAGTTTCTGAGGCAATGTTCCTCATGTTCCTCCAGTACCAACCTCTCACTGCCCCTGATACTCCTGCTCCCATGCCCCAACCTCCGATGTCATTGTGTGTATGCACATGTGCAGTTGCGAAGGAGTTGCAGGAGGGTGGGTGTGGAGCGAGGTTGCTGGCTGGGTTGCCTAGGGCGCCCAACCGGCAACCTTGCTCCACACCCGCCCCCCTAGTGGGTGTTGAGCGAGGTTGCCACTCCATCTGTCCCAACCCCTCTTGTGATGCGGGGGAACCCTTAAGATACCAACCACTCGGTTCTCCCACTCCATCTTGTCAATCTGCCTGGTAGCTCTAGGGTTTCCACAGCAGCTTGCGCCAATTAAGACAGCACACTTGCAACATTTTATCATCAAAAGATGATGACCACCAAAGATTTTCAGCACAATTGTGCCCAATTCGCGAAATACATGTCCAACTAGGTTAGTTTTAATGTGTTGGGAGCTTGTGTGTCAGGCATATTACCACCTCACAGCCCCAATTACCCTGGAATGTTGGGAAAAACACTATATTGTGGGTAAAAACATTTAACAATTTCACTTTGCACGCTGCACCTTATGAGTAATTGACTCCTTATATAAGGCAGTGTGAAAACTTCAAAGCATTTCTGCAATTCACATTAAGTTTTTTCTAGTTTTGAAGATATTATCAGTTTTGAAACAACATCACTACCTGCTGTTCATTTTAACGGCTACAGTCGGCTGAAACTTTAATTCCTAAGAAAAGCAACATCTTGCTGACCAGAACTCACCAGAGAAACATCAGGTAACTCTTGTTTGCTCACGTTTAATTTCTCAACTCTACTGCACTCAGCTGGCAGAAATGAACAGCAGGCGGCACTGCTGTTTCTAATTCATTATATTAGCTTTAAAACTGCCCATGTCTTGAAAACAAAGTTTCATGGAAATTAATAGAAATTGCAAAAGTTTTGAACAGAGCACTCTGAGCAATTACACTGTTGTTCAGGGTTTATTTCAGATAGTTGCTGGATGCCCTTAATTGTTATTGTTAACAGTCTTATAATTCCAACAATCAGTTGTTAATTTGATGAACAGCCAATTCGATTTTCCATCATGTCTAAAAGCTTTTGGAATAAAATGAAAGGCGACACCAAAACCTTTATTTTGAATTCTTTTCCTTTTCAAATCTGAAGCATCACAGCTCAAGCCACAAAGCTTCATTCCAATGACACACAAAGGCTGCCGTCTCCACAAAACAACCTCATGAACTTTTAATAGACAAGGAAACTGACCAATAAAGTGCACAATAAAAAGGTAAATTGGCCCTCAATGCATATTTTATATACAATGCGATCTTCACAGGCAGCTCTGATTTATTACATGATCTCCTTAAATGCAACACAATAGGCTTTTGTTTGACAGGAGGACAAGATGGACAAAGGAAAATGTTTTCTATAGATCCCGCTCATTAATATATTAGTAAACATGAAGATTTTTCCTCATATTAAATATATGGGACATGAACAGAATAACAAAGTGGGTTGTACTGGGAGATGGAGCCTGTTGGTGGGTACCACAAAATTCTCAGATTATACAAATTAGGTATATACATTAAGGGGCACATTTACTAATGGTCGAATATCGAGGGTTAATTAACCCTCGATATTCAACCCTCGAAGTTAAATCCTTCGACTTCGAATTTCGAAGGATTTAGCGCTATTCGTTCGATCGAACGATCGAAGGAATAATTGTTTGATCGAACGATTAAATCCTTCGAATCGAACGATTCAAAGGATTTTAATTCATCGATCGAACGATTTTCCTTCGATCAGAAATTGCCTAGAAAGCCTATGGGGACCTTCCGCATAGGCTAACATTGATGCTCGGTAGGTTTTAGGTGGTGAAATAGGTGGTCGAAGTTTTTTTTTAAAGAGACAGTACTTCGACTATCGAATGGTCGAATAGTCGAACGATTTTTAGTTGGAATCGTTCGATTCGAAGTCGTAGTCGAAGGTCGAAGTAGCCAATTCGATGGTCGAAGTAGCCAAAAAAATACTTCGAAATTCGAAGTATTTTTTATTCTATTCCTTCACTCGAGCTTAGTAAATGTGCCCCAAATATTGGCAAATTAAAGGTTCTTGAAAAAGAAAGGGCGAATTTATTTGCCAGGCGCGAGTTTGATATGAATTTGCCCGTTTCGCCGACGGTGAATGAATTTGCAGTGAAAATTCGCCAGCGTCGCGATTTCGACGCCAGCATCAAAGGTTTTTCTATGCTGGCGCCAATTTAAAAGCCGGCGACGATAAAAGGGCGCCCATTGACTTTAATGGGTGCAAGTGTCAACCTTGATGCCAGCGCCCATATTGACGCCGGTGAATTGTCGCCGACATCACAAATTTTTCGCCAGTTTCGTGAATTTCTCGGCGAAATGAAACGGGACAAATTTGCCCATCACTAAAAGGCAGCTCTAGAAACTCAGTATGAAAACAAATTTGTAGCATCTGGTACTTGAGCAAAGTATCTGCTGATATAATATTTAGAAACAAATGCTTAAAGGCGTTGTTAACTTTTAAAATAACTTTCAATATAATATAGAGTGATATTCTGAGACAATTTGCAATTGGTTTTCATTTTTTATTATATGTAGTTTTTCAGTTATTTGGCTTTTTATTCAGCAGTTCTCCGGGCTGCTGTTTTGACAATTTGGTTGCTATGGTCCAAATTACCCTAGCAACCATGCAGTGATTTGAATAAGAGACTGGATTATGAATAGGAGAGGTCTGAATAAAAAGATGAGTAATAAAAAGTAGCAATAACAATAAATGTGTAGCCTTACAGAGCATTTGTTTTTTTACATGAGGTCAGTGACTCCTATTTGAAACCTTGAAAGAATCAGAAGAAAAATGCAAATAACTAGAACAAATATACATGGGACACATTGAGCATTGGCCATTCTATAACATATTAAATGTTAACTTAAAGGTGAACCCCCACATCAAAGGGAATTAAGTCTTCTCTTCAAAATGTTGACTTGTTTTTGCAACATTAAGGGCCTAGAAAACAATTAAAGCGTTTGGTATCCATTAATTAGATCATTTTACATTAAAATGCATGTAGAAAAGGACTTACATCAGCAGCCCTTCTAGCCATTCTGAAAACCACACCTGCAATTAAGCAAAGCTACACATGGTGCAAGAAGCACACAAAGCAACTACCATCTCCATGAAGAGTGTTGGTAATGTGTGACTCCATGTGAATTCTACATAGAAAATAAGAGATGGAACCCAACATTCAGTGATTCATAGAAATGAAAAGGCAGGTCAGATATATTATAAGTATAAAATAAATATAGTACAGGTATGGGACCTGTTATCCAGAATGCTCAGGACCTGGGGTTTTCCTGTTAACGGATCTTTTGGACCTTAAGTCTACTAGAAAATCATTTAAACATTAAATAAACCCAATAGGCTGGTTTTGCTTCCAATAAGGATTAATTATATCTTAGTTGGGATCAAGTACAATGTACTGTTTTATTATTACAGAGAAAAAGGATATCATTTTTAAAGATTTGGATTATTTAATTATAATGAACTTTCTGGATAACGGGTCTCCGGATCCAGATCCCATACCTGTTTAAGCAATGTAAGCAAATATTATATTAGCGATGATGTTGGAGTTCTTGGAGAATTACACTCATTTTCATCCATCATCAGTTCTGGGAGAATTACACTCACTGTAACGAACGTACCTGGTGGTCTAGGGGGGGGACGACAGGGACGCCTGTCGCCCCCTCGGCGGGGACGCCCGCCTCGACGAGCGGCTTCCTGTAGGCCGCAGGCGCTGGCGTCTTAGGGCGCGCGTGGCGCGCTCTGGTTTTTCTTAAAGGCGCAGGCGCGCTGACGTAGTGACGTCAGCGCGCAGGGGCGCGCAATTCAAACACTATTTAAAGCCCATTAGGGCTGTGGGACTTTGCCCGTGATAGGATTGTATTCCTGGTGCTCCTGAGCCTTGTGCTATTTTCTGATTCAGTCTGAACCTGTTTGATTCCTGTTTTGACCCTTGCCTGGCTATTTGACTATTCTGAATTCTGGATCCTGACCTTGCCTGCTTACGACTACTCTACAGTTTAACCCTTCGATTGATCACCCGGGTTTGACCCTTTTGCCTGTTTGACGTTTCTTGTTATCTGCCTGCCTCGACCCAGCCTGTTTGACGATTCTTGTGCCTGTTCCGTTTGTACCGTGACCTTTGGCCCAAAAGACTCTGCTACCTGCCGTGCCCCTCTGCCAGCCAGAACATCTTGCCTTGTACCCCTCGTTAAGTCCAGGTGGCACCCAAGTAAGCTGAGGGCTCCTCCCGAAGCCCAACGGTGGACACACTACTGGTGAAGCCGAGCCGAGACCAGGGTACTTGGCACCTGTTCTGGTATTGGGTGCCGGCCGTGACACTCACTTTCATCCATCAAAAAAGTTTGCAAAAAAAAAATAAATTCACGAATCTCACAAATTTTTCACCACCAGCGAAAAAATTCACAAATCTCCCGTGAAAATTCACAGCCGAAAAGTCGTTTGCGTCAAAATTGCCACGCAACACCATTAGGACGCCCATTGACTTTAACCCCAGTGTCACAATTGTCGCGAGCGACTTTTCGTATGTAGATTTTCGACTTTCATGATTTTTACGTGAATTTTTCTCCGTTTCATGAATTTCATGAGAAATTCGCACATTTTTCGGCAAAGTGGGAGAAATTCGCCCATCGCTATTTGCAAAGACTAGTGTATACATTTTATGGACAAATGGGGCCCTTTCTGGCTGAAAGCCCAGGGGACAAGCTATTTGCCCTTTCCTAAAGCCAGTGATGTCTACAGATCCAGTAATTTGCCCTGTTTCATTGGGGGGAGTATTAATATATTCCAAAGCCAAATACAATTTTCAAGGCGCCAAACTCCAAAGATATTTCACAATTAGCACACGCATGGAGCCAACATTGTTTAGGACATCACATGAAGCACCGCAACACATTCAGAAATGTGACAATAATTTTATATGTGAAGGGACATGGCAGTCCTAGGAAAATGCCTAGAGAAAGTCTGCTCCATCTGTATCTGATGTGATACATCCAACTATTGTTCTATGTCTTGTGTCTATGTCTATTAATAAAACAAATCAAATCAAATCATGGTTGTTGAGGCCGAAGCAACAAAAGGATTCTATATGCAAACTTGGACAGAGAGGAGTTCAGCTGGGTTGGATTCTGTCAGTCCTGGCAGCACAATAATGAGGGATGTCAGATATAATAAGCAGAATGTTGGTAGCTTTGCTGAACACATAATACTTGGTGCTAATGCATACCTTGGTGTATTTTTGTTAGCATGCTCTGCAGTGCACAGATACGGATCCGAAAGAAATATTTTAATGATTGAAAGTTTCACCAAAGAGAATAATTGGATCAAGATTTTTATTCTTGTATTTTTGTCAGCCTGGGTTTCACATCTGATTTTCATTTTTATTAGCTTTTTTTTTTTTTTCTTAAAAAATATCCATTCCATTCCGAGAGAGACTGGAAAATGTATAATTAACTGGGAGGCAAAGCAGGAGGCTTTTCGATACAAAGGTAAACGTATGACGCTAGTGATTATAAGATATACTGCATGTAAAACAAAGAGTTATTAAGAATAGGGCTCTACTAACTTTATACAGGTTTGGGATCCGTTATCTGGAAACCCATTCTCCAGAAAGCTCCGAATTACAGAAAAACCGTCTCCCATAGACTCCATGTTATCCAAATAATCCACATTTTTAATTTCTCTGTAATAATAAAACAGTAGCTTGTACTTGATCCCAACTAAGATATAATTAATCCTTATTGGAAGCAGAACCAGTCTATTGTGTTTATTTAATGTTTATATGATTTTCTAGTAGACTTAAGGTATTAAGATCCAAATTATGGAAAGATCCATTAGCTGAAATACCCCAGGCCCTGAGCATTTTGGATAACAGGTCCCATGCCTGTACTTTGGTCTGTTCCTTGAATTGTGCTCCTGAAAATATGACGGAATGGACCTCTTTATAAAGTAAACCCAACGGAGAGCCGATACTGAATTAATTAATTAAGATATTAGTTTCCAAACTTTCTCTGCATATCCAAATAGTTGCCAGTGCATCCATCCTGCCTCCTCTGATGAATGGTGCTCATTGTGACATTGGGGAACCGTGGAGATACCACCCCTTTGGACTTTCGCTTTGGTTCTCACAGTAGGTTGTATCACTATGTGCACCAGACTTGGTATACCTGTGGTCTGGAAGTATAGTACTAATATAGTAACCCTCATTCTAAAATTGCAAAATGCAATCTGCACCCACTTTGAACCAAAATGTAAGCACAGTTGTGCCAATTGTTATACATAGAGCACAACTGCAGTAGCTCTTACTCATGGCAATTTGCTTTAGAAATTACACTTTGCACACTACACGCTAATAATAGTGCTGCTGATAATACACTTATGGAGTGACATGGTTGGACATGGGGAACCCTCTGAGCCAAATGTCTAGATAAAGTTTTCACCTCAATTGGCTTTTACTGGGCAAACGTGAGAAGGCAAATTGTGGAAATGGCTATATATGTAGGTACAAGTAGTACAGTAGAGAATACTCTTGGTCTTGGGTAAGCAGTGAACAAGAAGTACCTTTAGATTTTACCAACTGTAGATTTAACCAACAAGTGATTGTTATAACAGACACAACTCAATTAATTTCATTTTTTTTTAAAATTCGAATTTTTCGAGATTTATTAAAGCCCAATACAGCAAAAAATCAGTATCCAAAAAATTTACCAACTCAAACATGCCAAGGTTGTGTATAAGTCGGTGACAGCTATCCCTATCCTATTTTGAAGTTTCTGTGGTCTGCACTGGAAATAGACCAAAAATTTTCAGGCTTTTCAAAAATATGGGCTCTTCGGGGAAAAAGCCCCTAAAAATTGAGCAATTCGGGAAAAAATGTTTTTTTGGGGTTTTGCTCAGTTTTTGCTTGATTTTACTGAGTTTTTACCCGAACGGATCAAATCAAGCTTTTTTAATTAAAAAAAAAAAAAAAGGCCAAATTAGGTAGTAGAGTTTGGTCATGGTTTTTATTTAAAAAATGAGATAAATTCAGATTTTACTAAGTAACCCTCTGAGTGTACACATGATAGACTCACCAAAAATTCTAGGTCTAGTATCACACCTCATCAGATGTTTACTTTCCAGGAGCATGCTACTAATAATCTGTTGATTGTTTTTTATGAGTTATGATGAAAGCTGGAGCAAACATTGCACCTGTTGTTACATTTGTTGTTACATTTTTTACATCAAAAAGCCTGCCAATGGTTGACCTTCATTCAAGGCCACCTTCAGGGAAGGACAGAGGGTACTACATTTAGGGGTTCCATGGCAGAAGGGACCAAGAGATGTAAAAGTGTGTGAGTGCATGGTGAGTAGGCTAAGTTTGCATGGGTTTCTGCATAATAGGGTGTTCATGTGTGGGCCATTTATTTTTCATTGGGGTCCTATTCAACTTGTTGGCAGGGTCCTCCGCCCAGGTGACCAATGAATTAATAACTGGGGGCACCTGAGTAGGAGGGTCCTTCTAACTTAGTAGTATGAGATCCCATGATGGTGGCCCTGCTCTGGCACTGCATCAACTGGAAACAGTGCAAATTTATCTCAAAATATACAAAAGTGTTGTCTCTTAGGAATAATAATAGCTAGAATATCAAATCATATTAGTCTTCCTAATTATAATTTCTCCTTTTGATAATAGAGTGAATCTGTTTCTAACACTCTTTCTGCAGTTTTTTATAGTTGTCATTCATTGTTCCCATTGTTGAATATTTTGACATTTGATAATCACTTACTAAAACATATGCAGTGGTATAATTCATCATTCACATTATAATAATTCAGATGTTCTACAAACTATGATTTATACACCAATATGTTTCTCTATCTGTACTCATTTTATGATGAGGGCCATGGGCAAAGCTTGGACTTTCAAGTGGGGCTTGAACTAAAAATGATTGAGAACCACTGAGTTATAGGGTCTACAAAGGATAAAAGGTTCTAGTAAGGAGCATATGGTGGGTGAAGCCAATCTATGTCTACCTGGACTGTCAGAAAATGCATTTACAATGAATTTGAGGGTTTACTTTCTATTGTAAGTACCTGCTGACTGATACAAAAGAGCATGTTGCAGAGGCACGAAGTACAGCAAGAACCAAGTATAAAGAATTTCTTATCAGAAGCAAGTTTTCCTGTGCTAATAAGTCCCATGGACACAGTTCTTGGTGCAACATTTTTACTGCAATGTGAAAAAGTTATGTGTTAAATCTCAATATTTACAATCTATTTAGGAGAAGTCAAAGCTGTAGTAAGCTCTTATTATGTATTTGAAATATTTTTTATTAATAAATTAATACAGAAATTTGAGGCTATTGATCTTAACAGTAATGCTTATTTAAGAAGATTAGCCACACCAAAGTTAAATAAATTAAGTAGAGTAAGGCTTACTGGTACAAAGACATAAATGTTGGAGTTAGATAATTGCTAATTAAAACATAAAAGTCTATTTCAGAAGCACTATTCTAGGACAACAAACCCATGTTTACGTAGTGGAATTGTCTTTAAAGGGATCCTGTCATCGGAAAACATGTTTTTTTTCAAAACACATCAGTTAACACATCAGAATTCTGCACTGAAATCCATTTCTCAAAAGAGCAAACAGATTTTTTTATATCCAATTTTGAAATCTGACATGGGGCTAGACATTTTGTCAATTTCCCAGCTGCCCCCAGTCATGTGACCTGTGCCTGCACTTTAGGAGAGAAATGCTTTCTGGCAGGCTGCTGTTTTTCCTTCTCAATGTAACTGAATGTGTCTCAGTGGGACATGGGTTTTTACTATTGAGTGTTGTTCTTAGATCTTCCAGGCAGCTGTTATCTTTTTTTTTCACTCAAAAGTTTTTTATTTTTACTTCCAGTTCACACAATAAAAACCATACTTTCACAATTGTACAATATCTCCATTGCAGATGTTTAAACATTATGTCTAAATGTAATACAGCTCAAATGTCACTTACAGTACAATTGCATAATAGCATCATAATAAAAACGTATACAGTGTATCAAACTGCAATATAGCTCAAATAGTGATTACCGAACCGGATCAAAACAAAAAAAAAAAAAGAAAAAGAGAAGAAAAAGAAAGAAAAAAAAAAGAGAAGAGAAGAAAAAGATAGATCCCCCACTCCACACAGTATATAGGTAAAGCATATGGCAGCTGTTATCTTGTGTTAGGGAGCCGCTATCTGGTTACCTTCCCATTGTTCTTTTGTTTGGCTGCTGGGGGGGAAAAGGGAGGGAGTGATATCACTCCAACTTGCAGTACAGCAGTAAAGAGTGATTGAAGTTTATCAGAGCACAAGTCACATGACTGGGGGCAGCTGGGAAATTGACAATATGTCTAGCCCCATTTCAGATTTCAAAATTGAATATAAAAAAATCTGTTTGCTCTTTTGAGAAATGGATTGCAGTGCAGAATTCTGCTGGAGCAGCACTATTAACTGATTCATTTTGAAAAAAATGTTTTTTCCCACGACAGTATCCCTTTAAGGAACTAATCTGTCCCTACAGTTCAGGAGTTGAAGAGCAAATGATACAAAGAGGTTCTGGCAATTTTATGTCCAACCCCAAGTGCTTAAACAATGCATCATGGATTGAACAAGGACCTAAAATATGTCTCAGAACAGACTAGATGAGGCTCAACATTGCAGATACAAGTCTGTTGTACAGTCATGCATAGATTTAGCTTGTTATCATTTAATCAGGCCAATTATGGACTATTAAATATATTCTAACTAGACCAGTTTTTAACAAGATATTTGGCTTTTTACTGTAGAGGGGACAGTGGCATTATTTACACTTGTCATCTGATTCCCACCATCAAGTTTGCGCACTGCAGTTAAGAGTCAGGAGAGGGGTGATGATGGGGGTGACACCAAGTCTGCTGCCTTAAGCTAAAAAGCCCCCTTATACAGGGATGCAGTGATGAAAAATAAACCTTCCGTGGCCTTTGCTGTCCAAAGGAAAAAAGCAGACCTATGGGAACGTGGATCTCATGTGTGTGACCTCATTTTTGTAGGCATGCTACATATCCTGCCAAATATCCACCTAAATTAACTTGTCTCTTAATGCCTCTGTTATCTCATTCTCTAGATAAGGTACCAAAAATATTGAGCAACCAGTCAGATGCGAATTTTTCAAATCACCCGATTCACATTAGCCTTATCTCAGAAACCCCACTTAGGTTGAATTCCTTCATTTTTTCATCTATTTTTCCAGTAGTGTTTCCAGTACAGAGCAGATCTTTAATGTCTTAAAATTACAGTTTTAGAGGTTAAGAAATATAATAAAAAAATATGAGTGTTAATAGAATTCAGGAACACCTTTTGGTTAATGTACTATCTTAATATTACCCAAACAATTTTCTAACGGTTTATTCGGAAGGAGACAGTTTAATCCCCTCCATATTAGCCTACAGATTCCAAGTCTGGGAGTAACCAATGAAAAAAAGTAAATGTGACTGAATAAAAGAACAAACTAAAGTTAATATAGTCTAATACAAGTGAGTTCAGTTAAGGTTTTTACTTATTTAAACATAGATATCTGGCAAAGGTTGTTATATGAACAATGAATACTACTTAACTAAATGTTCAAATCAAATATTTGTGGTTTCATTATTATAATCAGATGGTCTAAGCTTTTTCCAGGAAAAAAAAGAATATAATGAACTTCACTGTGTGTAAAGCAATCCTCACTGCCGACACTAGTCTACCCCTTAAACTTCCGACTAGTTACCACAAACTAGCTGTTGCACAAATGCCACAAGGTACAGTAAGGGGCCGATTCACCAAGGGTCGAATATCGAGGGTTAATTAACCCTCGATATTCGACTGGGAATTAAAATCCTTCGACTTCGAATATCGAAGTCGAAGGATTTTAGCGCAAATAGTGCGATCGAATGATCAAAGGATTATTCCTTCGATGGAACGATAAAATCCTTCGAATCGAACCATTCGAAGGATTTTAATCCAACGATTGAACGAATATCCTTCGATCAAAAAAACTTAGGAAAGCCTATGGGGACCTTCCCCATAGGCTAACATTGAGTTCGGTAGCTTTTAGATGGCGAACTAGGGGGTCGAAGTTTTTTCTTAAAGAGACAGTACTTCGACTATCGAATGTTTGAATAGTCGAACGATTTTTAGTTAGAATAGTTCGATTCGAAGTCGTAGTCGAAGGTCGTAGTAGCCCATTCGATGGTCGAAGTAGCCCAAAAAACACTTCGAAATTCGAAGTTTTTTTACTTCGAAATTCGAAGTTTTTTTACTTCGAAATTCAAAGTTTTTTTACTTCGAAATTCAAAGTTTTTTTACTTCGAAATTCAAAGTTTTTTTACTTCGAAATTCAAAGTTTTTTTACTTCGAATCCTTCACTCGAAGTTAGTGAATCGGCCCCTAAGTCATAGGAATAATGGGACCATTTCACTAATGCCATAGTTTATATACACTTTAATAGGGACCTTTAAAGACTTGGTTTTGGCACAGCAGTAACACTGGAACTATTTGGGCAGTTATGATATTAATGGACCTTTGGAACCCTTGTTGAACAACATAAAACCAATACTTAAGCTGCTATATTCTGCCAAACCACCATGGTACCACAGGGTACTAATTCACTCCTTCATGCCTAATTCATGCATTTAACAGGAGCCTCAGAGTTGCTCATATACATATTTAAACAGGACTGCACTAGTTCTTCCTACTTGGTTCTTCACACTTATAGCAGGGAAGGTGATCATCACTTTACATTACATTGGGACTCTTATTAAGGGGCAGATTTACTTAGGGTCGAATATCGAGGGTTAATTAACCCTCGATATTTGTCTGTCGAAGTTAAATCCTTCGACTTCTAAGGATTTAGCGTTATTCGGTCGAACGATTCGAAGGATTTTAATACATCAATCGAAGGAAATTCCTTAGATCAAAAAAAGCTTAGAAAGCCTATGGGGACCTTCCCCGTAGGCTAACATTGAGGTTCGGTAGGTTTTACTTTGCAAAGTTTTTTTTAAAGAGACAGTACTTTGACTATCGAATGGTCGAATAGTTGAACGATTTTTAGTTCGATTCGAAGTCGAAATCGTAGTCGAAGGTCAAAGTAGCCAATTTGATGGTCGAAGTAGCCCAAAAAAAGTTTGAAATTCGAAGTATTTTTTCTTCTATTCTTTCACTCGAGCTAAGTAAATGTGCCCCTTAAGGTTCTCTCCCTGTCTTTCTCTTAACTTTGCTCTTTTTTTTTTTGCTCTTTTTTTCCATGGTCATGCCAGTATAATGCTTAGCCCTTCTCTTTTCCTCTAATATGGTTAGGTTATTTCTTGATCTGACATCATAACACAGGAAGCGTTGAGGTTCTAACATGTCCCCTTTCTGTTTCTCCTTGAAATCTCTATTCTAATGTTGTTTATGTTCCATGGTCATGCCAGGAGCATCTTTAGTCCTTCTCTTTTACTTGAATGTGTTAAGGTGATCATAGACGCACAGATGATATCACACAAAAAAAATTTTGTACGATATTTGGTGCGTGTATGGTGGAAAATATAATATTGGTTAGCTCGCCTAGCGGACTGGACAGAAAATTTTGAAGGCACCCAAACATCAGCCATTGCTAGTGTTGAATCGTCAGATACAGGTAGAATTCTATTGTTTCTACCTGTATATGTGACGATTCAGCTCTACACATGTCTATTGAAAGAAAAACCTTTCTTGGAAAGACCTTTTCCAAGAAAGATCGGAATTGTTATGTCTATGCCCATCTTTAGACTGGTCTGTAACCATTACACTGGAATCCTTTCAAATGTCTCCTCCTGCTTCGCAATAAATTCTCTTCTAACCTTGCTTCAGTCCCATGGTCATGGCAGGAACTTTTCTTTTCCCCTACTGTAGTTAGGTTCTTTCTTGGACTGACGAGTAGAATAAACTTCATGTTCTAAAGCAACACCTAATTATGAAATATTGTAATAGTGTGACTAAAGAGCAGCGAAGGTCGTATGGAAGGGCAGAAAAACTGCACTAATCAATAACTATACCTTCATTTGTAAAATAAAAATATGCAAATCTCAACCCCCTTTAAAAAAAGCAACTGCTCATATAATCTCACATCTGTGGTGCCCATAAATATCTTCAAAATGGTTCAACCTCCTCTTAATGTTTTCAGTGCATCGACTATGTGACACATTACCATTATATTCAAGTTATGAGCAGTTTTTCTAAATAAAGTGGCATAAGTTCACCGCAAAGGGAAAATTCAGGGATAAGACTATACAGGATTACATTTGATATTTACCACAGCAATCTATAAGAATATATCAGTCGTTTGTAAATTCCTAGATTGCAACCAATGTTTTATAGATTTCATTTCATTAACATTTTGTTTTCCAATAATTCTGCTGAGTCGTGCTTTCAAAGTAGTCATAACTTTAACTTAGTCGCAGTGTGGCCATGATAAGCTACTGTCTTAATAAGCATATTAAACAGGAGCTATAAAATAACACTTGTATACATAACATGTATGGGACCTACCTATGGGCCTTCATGACTAATATCAATCAGACAGGCTTGAAAATTCCATTAGATAATGACTTTATTGTGCTTTGATGTGGTCCTCATGCAATGGTCCTTTATAGGCTCCCTTCTCTATTAATTAATGGGCAATAGGGTAATTTGCCCAGGCCCCACCAGGACAGGAGGCCCAACAGCAGATTTTTCAAGACTTCTATTATTTATATGCTCCAATTTCAGTAGGGTTAGGGTGGCATATTTAGGGATCATGACTACTTCAGTAAGCACAGACTATTTCTCCACTGCCTGCCTTATTATATTGAAGTTCACTTACTTGAGGGTTTTTTGAGGGAGCACCTATCAGGGGTGCTTTCGCCAATGAGGCGAGTTGAGGCTGTCGCCTCAGGCGGCAGTGCCCAACTAGGTACCAGGGGCAGCAAAAATGCTGCTCCTGGTACTTTAAGAGCGAATTTCCGGGGGGGGGGGCAGCAGCAACTGCTGCTGCCTCAGGCGGTGGAGGGGCCAGGATCGCCCCTGGCACCAATGAAATATTTGCCCTGGGTAGGGCTGCCACCTTTCTAAGATGTTTTAAAATTTTATCGGGGGGTAAACATGAAACGAGGTGGATCGTGCAATAAAGGGGGTGGGGCAATGCTGTGAAAGGGCAGAGCAATGGCGCATGGACTGAAAAGTGAGGCTATGGAACTGATTATGGAAGAAAAAAGGTAAGATTGGGGCAGAGCAGTGGAAGGCCACAGGCTCAACTTAAGGGTATTACAAATTTACTGGCAGCAACCTTGCCATTGCATTTGTTATAATGGCCCCAGCTTTGAGAAGTGTTTTACCAGCAAGGATAGATTTTCTCAGCAACCAAAAAATGACAGCACGTGACTATAAAGCGTGGAACCTCAGCGGAGTGTCAAATACACTGGCTCCCACCAAGTTATCAGGAGTTCATATTCACTGATGCGGAACCATTTCACTATATACTTAAAATAATGCATAGCGCAGATATGGACTCACTCTTTCTTCATGTAAGTTTTATGAGATGCATGATGTATTATGGCCTTCCAGTTACTGAACACTGGCATATTCCTTAAGATCCTCCATTAGGCCATGTTACTGAAACATGCAATATATATTTGATAGCAAATGCTTTATGGCCTGTATTTTATACCATGCTCCAAATAATGACTTTAAGCAAACTTGAAGGTACGAATCTGATCATCTGTGTGCATGTAGGACTATAGGCAGCAGCTAGAGGAAAGGAGACAGAATATCATTTGCTTTGACATAACATATGCTTTGAAGGCTATTGTTGTTGGGTTCCACAATATACACTGTATATATATATATATTGGAATTGGCCTCATTTTTGTCATAAGAAACAGTGTCAGTCTGAAGGCTCTGTGAATGATTGAGGTCACTTCAATTTGTGTTTCCTGTCAAAGAGAGACCCATCAGTGAGGGGCTTTTATGGATCAATGGAAGGTTAGTTCCATTTAATGAGATATTCTTCACAACTGATTTGTCACATGGCAGTCATATGAATAGCTGTATAAAAACACACATTTCTGCTTTCTTTTCCACATTTGATAAAATAACCTACTGACATAGCTCTCAGTAATTTAGTTGAGTACATTTTAGGTCATGCCCAGTCATGCCACAAATACACCCTCAATGCTATCAGTGCCAGCCCTGTATTTTGCTTTAATTATGTAAATGCCAAGCAACCTTTCAATATTCTGTGCTCTTTTCCTTTAGGTGCATTTCCTGGATGGACTTTTATATATATATTTCACATTATAGAGAAATACACTAGAAATACCTTCATTGTAAAACTATCCCCCCTTATGGTTTGCAAATCATATCTATCTATCTATCTATCTATCTATCTATCTATCTATCTATCGATCAACTGGAATTACAGGGCCACTTATGGTGAAAGTTTATTTGACACAAGCTCTGTGGATTCTGAACTCACAGAGAGAACCCTGAATGAAGGAATTGTATAGACTTGTAAAAAGAGAGTTACCAGTGGGAGAGCATGGAGATATCACTCTACAGCACAGAGAATTAAAAAAAAATTGCTCTTACAGCCAAGGAGGTGGCTCTGCCCTCAAGGCCAGGGTATTAGTGGCCAAGGATGGCTTGACAACAGAATTCCTCCAAGTCAGGGTGGCTCACAGGGGAATCTGCACACACAGAATGTCATTCTATTATCTATCTATCTATCTATCTATCTATCTATCTATCTATCTATCTATCTATCTACAGTATCTATAATCTATCTATCATTTTTAGATATTGCTATCTACATTTTATAAAGATGGTGTCATGATCAGCACCCTGAATCCAGAACAAGTGCTAGGCTCCTGGTCAAGGCTCTGTCTTCCGCCTGTATCAGCCGCCTTTGGCCTCGGGAGGAGTCCTCAGCTACTCAGATGCCACCAGGTCTTAATATGAGAGGAGCAAAGCAAAGAGTTCTGGACAAGCAAAGGGGCACGTTTATAATGCAAGTTTAGGATGGAAGGCAACACCAAATTCACAGGAAGTAGGCAATATAGTGTGGTCAGGCAGGCCAGGGTCGGTACAGGCAGGGTTCAAGATTAGTCAGGCAGGCAAGGGTCGGTATTTGCAGAGTTCAAGAATAGTCATACAGGCAGGGATCAAAAACCAGAGAATCACAGATGAAAAACACACCCATGATGTATTCAAATTAGAACCAACAACGGGCAATGAGGTTGAGTCAATTTCCGCGCCACAAAACGGCATACGTTCAGGACGTAAAGCCCGGAAGTGCTTGCTGAGCGTGCTATAGGAAGGCAGTCACTTCCGGGTAGCCCTGGCGAGCTTTCCCGCCAGCCGCCTAGACCACCAGGGTAAGACCTTACAGATGGACTGTCCATCTGACTTAGTTTCTTCGCATATCCCATATTACAATAATATGGGGTAATTATCCCTAAAGCTTCTAGCAGGTTCTAAATATACAGTTAGAGCTGATTTTCCTGTTATCACAAAATTGCAATTCTCCTCATGCGCGCAACTAAATTAATTAAAATCTGTCTGGCTGAAACATAAAACAGAACACCTGATGTGGCTTTAAAAGCTTTATTTAAATTAACTGGGAATTGATGATGCAGAAAGTCCCCGCTTCTGTTTTGTTCTAACGTATTTCATCTGTTCTGCTATTGTAGAGATACAACAAAGTACTGTAGAAATGTACCATAAAGCAACAATTCCCTTCCCAATCTTTCTCTCTTATTCTTGGTAAACACGTCTATTCCAATAGCATTCACTGTTAAAGGGGCAGTCTATTGGCCAGATGGGGATGATGGTTTGTCCTAGAAAGTGACATATATGAGAGATTACTAATTTGTGGCAAATTTTTGTGTTTCGCTGCCGGTGAATAAATTCACAAAATTGCCAGCGGAAATTCGACGGCGTCCAAATTTTGGGATGGGTCGTTATAGTCGCTTGCGTCAAAACCGTTGCCTGTCAACATTATTCGGACGCCCATTGACTTTAACGCCAGCATCAGAATTGACATGAGCGCCAGAATTCCGCGAACAAGAATCACCAATGAACAAGAATGAACTTTTAGTAAACATTAATAAGCGAATGTGTTTTTTTGTGGTTTCTAATTATTTACTCTTTTTGTTGTTGTTGTTCTACAGCTGATGGATTATCAGCCTGGTTGATAGGGCTTAAATACCATAGCAACAGACAGGAGCTGATTGATATAAATGGTTTGTAAATGCACCCCCCCCCGGGAAGATTGATCCATTTATTAATGCCATGGAACACTGCACTAGCACCTTCAAATAATTATCTGCCTTCTAAAATACTTGGCGAATATGGTCTCTGCTTCATAAGTAGTCACAAAAGGAGTTTACTAATGTAACTGTTTTTTGGACATGGGGTACCTAAGATCTCAATTACCCCAAATGTATACCTTAGTTTTGGCCAAACTGTTCTCAACTAGCCTCCTCATTGGAGTCTCTGACTGCTCTACTAAATACTCTGATCCTGCCTCTCACTCCTAGGGGTAGATTCACTAAAAGGCAAATTTCCATCAGCTTTGCACAGCTCGCACCAGTTCACCAGGAGCAAATGCGCTACAACTATGCCAATTCACTAATATGCGGAGTTTCGTACTGGGCGCCGAATACTGGCGACTTTTCGCTAGTGTTACTTCGGCAGTACGAGCATTTTTTAGCGAAGATGAGCTAGCGTTTGTTTGTGCCTAGCGAAAATTCGCTAGTGATCTTGCGCTTAGGTCAATTTGCATAGGGTAATTTAAAGTTGTAAGGACGTCTTTATTATAAATGTCAGTGCAAATGCTTGAAGCTACCACTTTTTATTACACATGTCCAGGGAACCTTAATAAAGACAAGAGAGTTAACACAATGCCCTACACATGAGCCCACTGTAAAATGAATGTTCCATATGTTATAAAATGTGTTAAAAAAAGTTACCCAAAAAAAGTTTATTAGGACTTTTGCAGCCAATCCCGCTTCAAAAAAGGAAAATTTGACAGCGTTTTTGGAACACAGGATATGATGTAAGTGGCAGAGGATTGAGGAAGTTCTTTATAGCACTTTGCCTGGTCTGAAATGGCGACGTCAACTCTGGCAAAAGAGGTAACGTTCAGTAAAATCTGCACTTTACTGAATTTGCAGAGTAACGGCCTTTCACCAGAGCGAAAATCGCCTGGTGATTGAGTGTGAATGAACACTAATGACGGTCTCTTTTGCTAGGCGAATTGTCACTAGCGTCACTAGGGACATTCTCCCTATCCTAACTGTAGGTCCATCCTTTATCTGGACAAAACCCTCGTGGAGTCTTATCTGAATAAATGATTGCAAAACCTTTACCCCCCCCCACACTTAGTTTGCTAATAAAGAGATCACCTATTCTATAATTTCTGGTTTTGATCTATGGCTAACTTCCTTAATGAATCAGATACTAGCGAGTGTAGGACTGGCCAGACCAGGGATGACTTTGACGTAGTTGGTCAGCTTGAATTAACAGTATTACAATATATGGAGAATCAATCCCTGTTTTGTTTAAAGGGGGGGGGGGTATTTTTATTAGCTTAATGCACACAATGTCTTAATGTCTTTAATATATTGATAATGGGTTGAGTGCCAAAGACCTCTTTTCTTTGAATGAATTTTGTGGTCATAGCCTAATTGCACCCCCAACTAATGATTTAAAATGAAGTGGTTATCACCACTTTGCCTTTTTTTTAGTTTAACATGGTACAACACACTGCTGCTAAGGCCCAATTATAAACTGGTAAAAGCAATCTAGGGTACACCAATAGGTAAAAAAAAAATCACAATAATCAGTGCACCATAGACTTGACACTGTTGGTACATCCAGTGCAAACACAGCCCCCCCTACAACAAATCACCCTGTATCGCCTAGAACAGGCGATACAGCACCAGGACTGCTGCCTCAGGGCCCCCCACTCCCCTCGGTCCCCCACTGCAGCCACAAATCCCCCTCCAGCCCCCTTGCCCGAACCGCAACCTCCTCCCCTGGCAATAGCCTGGCAATGAGGGCAGAGCAGCAGCAGGGTCTTCATTCAGGGAGTGGGTCTGGCCCTGCTTGTGAATAACACACAGGTAAGGGGGACCAAGGGAAACTAAAAATAGTGGTGCTTCTTTGAGTTGCCAGTGCATCATAAATAGGTTCATCTTTTTACCCTGTGGTTTATAAGAGTGGGTGCAAGAGGGAAGGCGCAAACTACATTATGGACAATCTTTATTTGATTTGTGGACATGCAATATTTGAGTTAAAAGTTCTATAAGAACTGCCTAAGCTGGTGTTTTCATGTGATTGTCATTGACCTCAATGGAAGGGTAATTTGTTTTGACACTGCATGCTAACAGCCTACGAACAGATGGACATGTAACAACTGAGCTTTTTGCATTTCTGTGCTCCGTGCTTCCATGCCTCATACATTTATTCAATACTTGCTGACAGACATTTTATGGGGCAAATGATATCACCACTTAGTATCTAAATTGTCTTTTTATAGCTTTCATTCATATATGTTTATTTATTGGATTTCAGCAGTTCTTTAATATGACTATGCCCTGGGGCCCTCATCCTATTTAAATGCACACAGAAAAATACAAAAAAAGACTTGTCCCAACTAAAATTGTACTTCTCAGGAAAAACCTGAAAATGTTTATGTTTTAACTGGTCCCCAGATATTTGAAACATTGCACTTCTATTTTAAGCTGTGAGTGTGAGGATGCTGGAGAGAGTTGGTCTGGGTCTTCAAGCAATGGACATGAACAAAGCAGGGTCCATGCAGAACTGGTTTGTAGTGATGAGCGAATAAATTCGCCAGGCATGGATTTGCAGCAAATGTTTTTGCGGAACTGCATCAGAAATTTGCCACAAAAAAATCTGCGGCTACAAAAAAATTGACGCACGTCAAAATTATTCTGAAGCCCATTGACTTTACTGAATTTGGACAAAATAGTCACGTGTATAAAAATGATCACTCACATCAGAAATTGTTGCATGCCAAAATTATTTTGGCACCCATTGACTTCAATGCGTTTCACAAATTTTCCCCTTTTTGCAAATGTTTTTGTCGTATTATTTTGCCGAATAATTTTGGGAAATTTGTGAAATGGCAAAAATTTGCAAAACGATATGGGCATCAAAATACATTTGCCCAGACATCACTACTGCTTTGCTAAGATAAGAGTGAATGATAATAATAATGATCTTGAAAGAAAACAAATCCCACTGACAATATTCCAAAATCTAGGAGAAAACTTCCAATACCAGTAGAGGCTGTTGCAGTAAAGGAAGGGGCAACTTCATATTGACCCTGGTTTTGGAATAAGATGTTGAAGGAATAGGTGTCTGTTGGATGCTTTTGGCCAAGTGGAGTTTCTATAAAAGGGGAACTTGGGGAGGTACATTTATCAGGGGTCGAATTTTGAATTCATGTGAGTTTTTTTAAACTCCCATAAAATCGACCAATCAAAATGTATTATTAAAATTACATGTTTTTAAAGTTGGATGAATTGAAACGCCCCGAAAACTCAAAATCAAATTCGATTCGACTTTTTTCTCTGAAAAAAACTCAAACGTCAGGAAGGCTGCAAACATCTCCAAATTGATTCCTGGACTTCTTCTATTGACTTAAACAGCAATTTTTCAGGTTTTAGGTGGCGAATAGTCGAATTCAAATTCAAAAAGGGTCAGAATATGATTAATCTCGAAAATCTAATTTGGATTTTCTTAAAAACTTGAATCGAATTTGGATAACTCCCTAATCGAATTTGAGAGTTTTGGCCATAAAAAAAATTCGAAAATTTGAATAAAAGACTGGGATATGAATAGCAGAAGACTTGACTAGAAAGATGAGTGAATAACAATACATTTGTAGCCTTACAGATCATTTGTTTTTGAATGGGGCCAGTGACCCCTATTTGAAAGTTGGAAAGAGTTAGGCTACTAAGGCAAATAATTAAAAGACTATAAAAAATAATGAAGACCAATTGAATAGTTGCTTATGATTGGCCATTCTATAACAAACTAAAAGTTAACTTAAAGGTGAAACACCCCTTTAACCTTACAGAACCATTTCATCGGTCATGGACAGGTATACAAAGCACAATAAATACGACTCATTTTTGAGTTGTACCCTATAAATCTATTGGAATGTCCCAATTTTGGAATAAATGATTGGCACAGTCCCTCCATATGATGACCACAAATCCACTATAAGACACATAAATGCTCAGAAACCGCCAGATTTGTGCAGCAGGTGCCATATACAAAGGGCCATCTGAAAACAGGTCCACTTCTATGATTGGCTGTGCCATTTTTTGTTTCTAGGTATGAGAATTAATTCAGTTGCATTGCGGCATTACAATACAATGCTGGTGAAGAAATTATTTTGCAATGGCACTTTACTTTCCCTTTTATAAGATAACATGGATGCAATTTTCTGTTATGAGGCTTTATTATATGATATAAAGCTACTATTGTTCAGCAGCACACAGGCTAAATAGAAAGTTTATTTTGAAGCGTATATTGGTCTAGCTGGAAAAAGCCATATTCATGCTCTATGCACAGACCCATGACCCGGACCCAAACATGGCATTGCCCTGCAGTGTCGGACTGGGACACCAGGGGCCCACCCAAAAACCTTAGACTAGGGCCCACTCTCTCAGTACTATTGTTCTTCATCTCCTCAATCAAACTCTATTCTCCTGGTCTGTTTTCTTTACATACTATAATCAATTATTCCATCTATTTAGCCTCTTTATTCTCATAGAAATAGGGAATGGCCAGGAAATAGGCCAAAAGTTTAGCAGCATGAGTCCCACGGACACCTTGGCCCACCGGGAGATTTCCTGGTATCCCTGTGGGCCAGTCTGACACTGTTGCCCTGGACTGAAGGGACATCATCCAAAAACAAGCTCATATTGCAACCCCTTGAACCATAGCCAGTGTCAGACTGGCCCAGGGGATACCAGGAAAACTCCCGGTGGGCCCAGGTGTCAGTGGCACCTCATGCTTCTTACCATTTGGCTTATTTCATGGTCATTCCCTATTTATTTAAGGGGCTTAATATAGAGTATAGTAAGTAGAGATAAAAGAAAAGGAGAATAAAGAGAGGAGAGGAGGAATAATAGTTTGGAAAGTGGTCCCATGGTCTAAGGTTATCTGGTAGGCCCCTGACATCCCAGTCCGACACTGACCATAGCTGTACTTTTATCTGCACATCCTACAAGATACCTACAGTAAATTGTTGTGGGTGACCCATGCAGGGATGCCGTCAGAGGGTTATAGGGGTACTAAAGTAAGGGGCCCAGTGGTAAGGATGTGGGGTCACAAGAGAAGAATAGCTGCAAATCAGGGCTTAAGGTGAAGTGGGCAGGGTTTGGTGGATTAAAGAATGGCCTTTGTATAATTGGTGTGGTCAGAACGAATCAGGTTCATGGTCATGTGGACATGGGGTTTCACTTTTTTATGGGGACCCTATACTACTTGTTAACCCAACATTCTGGGGCCAGGTGTCAGGTGAAGAAGAGGAAGCTGTGTCCATTGTAATCACATATCAAATACCTGCATTCGAAGTCTTAAAATACTTTATATAAAGTGTTTTCTGGCCTCCAGTTGAGATGTTGAAAGTCTTTCAATACAAATTAACAAGTCAGTTTGGGCAGGAGGCAGGGCATTACACAAGTAACATTCACAAAAAAAAGGGAGGTTCGAAAATATATCACCAAGAGTCTTTATTTGGGTACGAAACAGTGTGCAGGAATTGTATTTACTTCCTTTCCCATTATTGTTAATTATTTGTTATTAAATGTTCCGCTCTGACTTCTTCCTGCTATGTCATCGTATGTTTCCTTTTTAACCTCTGAGACTATGTCATTGCTCTAAGGATGTCTGGTCCCTGTCTCTTACCCTGCCCCGATTTTATTGTGACTAACAGAATTGTATTGTCAGACATTCATGCAGTCACCATTATTGTCTGTTAATATAGTTGCTCAGAAAACAATAGGGAACTCATATCTAAGACATACGTTCACTCAAATGTTATGTTAAAGGGCATGTAAAGGCAAAAAAATAAAATCCCCTTTTTACTTTCTTTAATGAAAAAGAAACCTATCTCTAACATTTTTTAATTCAAAAATGTGTACCATTTTTATAAGAAACCTTACTGTATGCAGTGAAATTCTCCCTTCATTTACTGCTGTGGATAGGAATTGTCAGATGGTCCCTAACTGCTGAGCAGGGAAACAATCATACTTATGAACAGCAGGGGGAGCCCCCGCCTTACTTCCCAGCCATGCATAACTCAAGCAGCTTTGTTTATGACGACCCCTAAGCAGCCCAGACAACACTGAGCATGTGCACAGTCTTAGTCTTGCAAAGATGTATAACAAAGTTACAAGATGGTGACCCCCTGTAGCCAACTTTGAAAGCATAAATTATTTGTTTGATTAGGCTTGTGGTGCAGTAAGTTCATGTTTATATTTAGTATACAAAATAAGCATTTTTAGCCTTATTCTATTTTAGACTTTACATGCCCTTTAAAAAAAAAACAAGAATTTTACATCATTTAATCACTTGGTTTATGGATTTATCAACAACATGTAGAAATAATGTTATCTAGGCAGAAAACTCCAATACTGTAACTTGCTATTAAACCTTATTTGAGGAACAATTCCATTCTGGCCAGAAGCAGAAGACACATATTTCTCCAGATCAACAATCCAAAATGGGGAAAATTGTAATACTTGTCTGCTACTTTTACTGAGAAAAATATTTTATAGAGTTCACAATAAAAACTACATTTTCACTGTTATTTGGCTTTATGGACATCATAGGTAGGCTATATTTTGTCATTACTATGCACATGAATTTATGTCTATACAGGTATGTGATTCTAGTATACGACACAGCAAGGCTGAAGAATGAAGGTTAAAAGATCATATTTAGAACATATGGCTTTTGATCTGTGATAATTGCAATGTTTCTTGCCTGCTCCCGGCCCTTTATCAAGCTATACACGTATGGGACTTGTTATCCAGAATGCTCGAGACCTGGGGTTTTCCTGATAATGGATCTTTCCATAATTTGGATTGTCATAGAAAATCATGTAAACATTAAATAAACCCAATAGTCTGGATTTGCTCGGATGCCGCCAGGTCTTATAGTGAGAGGACCAAGGGGAGAGTTCTGGACAGGCAAGGGAACCAAATATTAGCAGGAAGAGTGGAGAAAAAGGAGCATGTTTGTGGGACAAGCTGGGTCAATACCAAACAGGCAGGGCAATACCAAATCAGGAGACAAGAGATTAGTCGAGGTCAGAGGCCGGGTGAAAAACAACAATAGCACAGTACAAAATCATGATCTAAGAGAGTAGTCAATAAACGGGCACATGTCAGGGCAAGCAGCAAACTAGGAATGGTCAAGGACAGGCAAGATCAGATACAAGCAACTACAGGCGACTAACAAGAAATAACACCCAGAAAATATGAAAATAGACCTATGATGGGCAACGAGGAGTAGGTCAAGTAAATATTTGAATTTCGTGACGTGCGTGATGACGCCACACGCCGGCGCCAAAAATAAAAGGATGCGCGTGCATGTTCAGAGGAATCGGTGGCTGATGCAGGCATCCCCACAAGGAGTGCGGCTGCCACCCCCTGCCATAATGCTGGAGCACCAGGTACCCTAACATTCTGGATAACAGAGTTTCTGGATAATGAATCCTATAGCTGTTTTAACCAATTCAGCACAAGGAGTCACACTATGAAGAGAGAAATAGATACCGATTTTTTATGTTTTCTGGGGAATTTTTTTTTTAAATTTATTTAGCATTTATGAAAACTTTAAGGCCTCTTCACCTAGAAATAGGCTATAGATTTGGTACAGGAGATGGAACTTGCTATTGTATACCTGGAATTCATACAATAATACAGATCCTGAATACATCAGGCCTCCAAATATAATCATACTACAGGTATGAAAACCCCTTATCCAGAAATCCATTTTCCAGAAAGATCCAAATTACAGGAAGGTCATGTCCCATAGAGTCCATTTTAAGCAGATGATGATTTTTCATTTGAAATAATAAAACAGTACTTTGCACATGATGTTAACTAAGCTGCATGAATCTATATTGGTGGCAGAACAGTCCTACTAGGTTAATTGAATGTTCAAGTGATTTTTAGCAGACTTTCAGTTCTGCACCAAAAACAAATGCCAAATATACAGTCCCTGCAGAGCTGGCCCGATTTATCTGGGTCTAATTGAAAACTCTAATTCCAAATTCGAATTTTCGAGTTTTTTTATGGCCAAGACTGTCAAATTCGAGTAGGGAATTGTTAAAATTGGATTCGAGTTTTTTTAAAAAAACTAATTTGATTTTCAATATTTATCATACGCTGGCCCTTTAAGATCTCAAATTCGACTATTTGCCACCTAAAACCTGCCGAATTGCTGTTTTAGTCAATGGGAGACGTCCTGGGATCAATGGAGTTGTTTGCAGCCTTCCTGACATGACAAAAATTGAATCGAGTTTTTATAACTCAAAACAAATTCCATTCGAGTTTTCGGGTCGATCCTATTCACCCGAGTTTTAGTAAATTTGATGTTTTTAATAAATTTCAATTGGTCGAATTTGGAGTTCATGGGAGTTTATGGGAGTTTTTAAAAACTTGAATTCAGAATGCGATCTTTGATAAATCAGCCTCCCAATGTCCTTCTTCTATTAAATAAGCGCACTCTCCTTGCCTACTCAATATCTGCAGATATGTTTTATGTGCTGAGGTTAAGCATGTGCCCTAAATTAAGCACTTCATGGAGGAAAAACCCAAGAGTTACTGGAATGCGTAGAGGTACTCCTACTACATCTGGGATCATGCCAGTACAGATCTGTTATTTATGCGTAGGCTAATAATAATATTCATTATTACTATCGTAACAAGAAGTCACATGGCTTAGATCTCTGTGAGTGGGTTGATTCGCTGGTAAATCATCACAAAAGTATTTAATCCTATGTTATATCTAAATGTTTGCAGTAATTAGACTGCAATGGATTAACAAAATCATTTATCAGATTTTGCTCACTCAGGTGTTTTCAAAGCAATTTTGAAATAAGGGGTATAAATGCAACTTGGTAAATGAGCACAAAGTATAACTACAAAAGGTCCTCACCATAGCAAAGACAGCTTGTTCTCCTGGCATATATTTATGCATTCAGCTCTATCTACATATACAGAGCCAAGTCAATGTATTACAAATGAAATAAAACCAGGTTTGTCTTCATATCTGTGATCCTACTGTACGGTTGCTTTGTAGCAATATGTTGTTCCAGCTGCCTTCTGGGCAACTATGATCAATTTTCTCAACTGGGCCTTGGCAGAGTAGTGGAGGAAAGGTTAGCTGAACTGCAACTCTATACACTTGGGTACTTTATAAAATAACTGCACACCACTGATTCTGCCTCATCCCAGTAAACAAAAATGTTTCAAATGATACTCCAAGGGATTATGCTAATATGTCCCTACCCACTTGAGTCCCTACAGTTGGTGAGTGTCAACTGGACAACTATCCCATTGGTAGTCCTCATTGAGGGAGTACAAAGCTGCTCTTACTAGCTGACCTGTCTAACTCACAACTCCTATGAGTGTGCTATGACAGAAGCTGCTATCCCTTATCTTTAATTTAGTCACAGAGCCCCACTCCTGAACTTCTACAAGGATGCTGGTCCCCTCATACTTGAAAATGAGCTATCCATATGGTATGGACTTGATGTCACTTAAAGGGGTGGTTCACCTTTACATGGGGCCCATTTACTAAGGGTCAAAGTGAATTCGAAGTGAATTTTCGAATTCAAATACTTTGAATCTCGAAGTAATTTTTGGGTTCTTCGACCATCGAATAGGCCAAAATTAGATTCGAATTGAAAAAACTTTGAATATTCGAACGTTTGAAAATCAAAGTACTGTCTCTTTAAAAAACTTTGACTTCGCCACCTTAAACCTGCCGAATTGCTATGTTAGCCTATGGGGACCTCCTATAACCTATAGCCAGTATTTAGAAGTCAATTTTTTTTTTGAAAATCGTTTGATCGTTCGATTAAATCGTTCGAATCCAACGTTTTGAATTCGATTGAAAACTGCTAAATTTAATAAAAAAAAAAAACTTTGATGGTCGAATTTCCAAGTTTTACCACTTCGAAATTTGACCCTTAGTAAATGTGCCCCTTACTGTAAGTATACTACAGAATAGCTTATTCTATGCAACATTTCAATTCAACTTCATTATTTATTCCATATATTTGTTTTTTAACTATTTGCCACCTTCTTTTGACTGTTTCCAGCTTTCAACGGGGGACCCCATCTAAAAAAATGACTTTGATAACATTATCGTATAGTTAGATATCCCCAGTGCTTGATTGGCATAAATGTTCACCTCAAGTGGTCTCCGGTTGCTGAAATTCCACAACAGTAGATAGAAAGAGAGAGAAAGAGAGAGAGAGAGAGGGAGAGAGAGAGAGAGAGAGAGAGAGAGAGAGAGAGAGAGAGAGAGAGAGAGAGAAAGATGATAGATAGATAATGATAGATAGATAGATAGATAGATAGATAGATAGATAGATAGATAGATAGATAGATATAGAGAGAGATGATAGAAAGAGATGATAGAAAGAGAGAGAGAGAAAGATGATAGATAGATGATAGAGAGATAGATAGAGATAGATAGATAGATATAGAGAGAGATTATAGAAAGAGAGAGAAGAGAGAGAGAGAGAGAGAGAGAGAGAGAGAGAGAGAGAGAGAGAGAGAGAAAGATGATAGATAGATGATAGATAGATAGATAGATAGATATAGAGAGAGATGATAGAAAGAGATGATAGAAAGAGAGAGAGAGAAAGATGATAGATAGATGATAGAGAGATAGATAGAGATAGATAGATAGATATAGAGAGAGATGATAGAAAGAGAGAGAGAGAGAGAGAGAGAGAGAGAGATGACGATAGATAGATAGATAGATAGATAGATAGATAGATAGATAGATAGATAGATAGATAGATAGATAGATATAGATATAGAGAGATGATAGAAAGAGAGAGAGAGAAAGATGATAGATGATAGAGAGATGATAGATAGATAGATAGATAGATAGATGATAGAGAGATAGATAGATAGATAGATAGATTGATTGATTGATAGATAGAGATAGATAGATATATATAGAGAGAGATGATAGAAAGAGAGAGAGAGAGAGAGAGAGAGAGAGAGGAGAGAGATGATAGATAGATGATAGCTAGATAGATAGAGAGAGATGATAGAAAGAGATGATAGAAAGAGAGAGAGAGAAAGATGATAGATAGATG
Source organism: Xenopus laevis (assembly GCF_017654675.1). Classification (NCBI taxonomy): domain Eukaryota; kingdom Metazoa; phylum Chordata; class Amphibia; order Anura; family Pipidae; genus Xenopus; species Xenopus laevis. Next base: position 169,576,729 of record NC_054373.1, read on the forward strand.
ATAGAGAGATAGAGAGATAGATAGATAGATAGATATAGAGAGAGATTATAGAAAGAGATGATAGAAAGAGAGAGAGAGAGAGAGAGAGAGAGAGAGAGAGATGATAGATGGATGATAGAGAGATAGATAGATAGATAGATAGATATAGAGAGAGATTATAGAAAGAGATGATAGAAAGAGAGAGAGAGAGAGAGAGAGAGAGAAAGATGATAGATGGATGATAGAGAGATAGATAGATAGATAGATAGATAGAGATAGATAGATAGATAGATAGATAGATAGATAGATAGATAGATAGATAGATAGATAGATAGATAGATAGATATAGAGAGAGATGATAGAAAGAGAGAGAGAGAGAGAGAGAGAGAGAGAGAGAGAGAGAAAGAGAGAGAGAGATGATAGATAGATAGATAGATAGATAGAGATATGTGGCTCTGCAATTAATATGTGTAGTAGTGCACCTCTTTTTGAGTAAAAAAATACAGTTATTTCTAGATCCTGACTTTCTATTTCTAGATTCTGGCTCTAGAGAAGATTGCCAGTTTGTGAATATTTGCTGAAAAACTTCTTGCTGTATGTGATGCATTTTCAGATTTTGTAGGTCACTTTGAGATGCATCCAAAGATAACGAAATGCCTTCTGACAGTCTTAATGCCCATAATGCAGACATCACAACGCTCTTTTCTAGCAACAAAGATGTTTTCAAAGCCCTGTTTTATGAAATATTGATTGGAGCTAAATTAGGATTTTGAGTCACAACCTTATGTCCTTTACAAAGGATGCACTTGAATTAAGGGAAACACTCTGCAGTAAATGTGGTATGTCAGTGTTTAGAAATCAGATTCACATCGCAGGCCATACTGTTAAATAATGTAAAATGTACAGTTTTTCCAAAGTGCTCGGCAGTGCTGGAAAGATGAGACCTTATTTATCTTTATGTTGTATGGCTTTAGAAAACGAATGTATATTGGATCCTTGAGGCATCTATTATTTAAATGGAACAAAAAGAAAAACTGAGCTTTAACACAGTGTCAAAATGAATACAGCGATTTCAGTTTATCTCACTTGGTAACGAAATAGGGATCTCGTTTCATAGCGTTCTTCTGCGTGCAATAAATGGTTGCCTTTGAGAATTCTGTATGTGATTGTGTTAAAACAACAATTGAATAAGTAAAAGAAAAGTCCAGCCAGCGTACAAGTATTATTGTGAATGGGCTCTGACACAGATCGTATCATATTGGATTAACTAGTTGCAAGAGTGTGGGACTGAGAGTTGAAATCAATTGACACCATCTAAGAATCACGCTCACATCTGAAACGTATTAGACCTTAACCTCCATCAAGTTGAAGCCTTGGTTCATTCACAGTCTATACCAGTGATCCCCAACCAGTAGCTCGTGAGCAACATGTTGTTCTCCAACACCTTAGATGTTGCTCCCAGTTGCCTCGAAGCAGGTGCCTTGTTTGGAATTCCAGGCTTGGAGGCAGTGGCGTAACTAGATATCACTGGGCCCCACAGCAAATTATTTTTCAGGCCCCAAAATGTCTAGAGTTTGACCTGTTTTACCAATATTTATTGAAATTGTATATGAATTAGGGCCTCATGGGGCCCCTATACCTCCTCGGCCCCCCTGCAGCCGCAGGGTCTGCTTCCTCTGTAGTTACGCCCCTGCTTGGAGGCAAGTTTTGGTTGTATAAAAACCAGGTGTACTGCTATATAGAGCCTCCTGTAGTCTGCCAGTCCACATAGGGGCCACCAAATAGCCAATCACAGCCCTTATTTGGCACCCTAGAAATTTTTTGCATGCCTGTGTTGCACCCCAACTCTTTTTAGTTTTTAATGTGGCTCACGGTTAAAAAACGTTTGGGGACCCCTATAGTCTTAGCCAGTAGCTACTTTGCTGAATGCTGTTAGTGATATGACTGTTCAGCTAACCAGCTATGGGTTATAATTAACTGTGTGCCGCACCGCAGCCACTTATGACTTCATGGGGCGGATTTTTCGCTGGCAAATTTTCACCGTCGTTTCGCAAATCAAGACGCTGGTGGCAAAAAGCAGAAATTCGCCTCAAATTCATGCCTAGCGAATTTATTGCCCATCACTACCCATCATGTTTAGTGAGTAGAATGGAAACCGTCACACAAGGCTGCCACAAGCGGGATGAACCCTGCATGTTTATTGAATGCAAGTCATGTAACGTTTTGGGACCAGCCACTTCGTCAGACATTGTATCAGCCTTGTGTGCCGTTTTCCATTTTAGTCGTAACAAATTGGAGGGTGCCGATCCCTCGGGAGACATTGGTGCAAACTTCTTCAAAGATCCCACTATTACCCGGTGGAGAAGATCTGTGGCTCTCCCACAGAAAAAGAGCCCCTGATATCTGTCTATCATGTCCTATCGTGTACTTATAAAGAGTTATTATGTCCCCTCACAAGTGCCTTTTAGCTAAAGACAACAACAACCTTACAGTATCTAGTGTAGACTTTTTGAGTATTCTTGATAACGCTTCACTGGTCATCGTAGCAGTGCAAGGTTTTTTAAGTAAACTTATAAAGTCTAGTTGCTTTAGCCTTATCCTTACCAGACACTTTATAGCATGACCTGGATGAATTAAAAACCTTCAATTTTGATGGTTTCCTCATAGTTTAATACTTCCACTCCTTTTACTGGTTTAGTTTCATGTTTCTACACTTGCTCCAGAGGAACAGAGGATTTCTTGAGGACTGAGGTCCTAGACCACTCTCCATACTCAAGATAAAGCCTTACCAGTAACCTGTAAAGAGGCAAAATAATGTTTTCAGACCATTTTTTTAATACAAGACAGCACTTTATTTGCTTTAGCAGCCAATTACTAACACTGACTAGAGTCACAGGGGTAAATTTAGCAAAGAGTGAAGTTGCGCCACTAGAGTGAAATTCCGCAGCTCTCAATTCATTTCTATGGGATTTTGAAAGGCTTATTTATCAATGGGTGAAAGTGAAAGTTCACCCTTTGATAAATACGCCTATAAAAATCCCATTGAAATTGAATGGAGAGTGGCGGAATTTCACTCTAGTGGCGCAACTTCACTATTAACTTCACTCTTTGATAAATACTGTATACCCACACAGTCACAATCAATAAGGGGAAGATTCATCAAGGGTCGAATATCGAGGGTTAATTAACCCTCGATATTCGACTGGGAATGAAAATCCTTCGACTTCGAATATCGAAGTCGAAGGATTTTGCGCAAAAACTGCGATCGAACAATCGAAGGAATAATCCTTCGATCGAACGATTAAATCCTTCGAATTGAACGATTCGAAGGATTTTAATCCAACGATCAAAGGATTATCCTTCGACCAAAAAAACTTAGCCAAGCCTATGGGGACCTTCCCCATAGGCTAACATTGGGTTCGGTAGCTATTAGGTGGCGAACTAGGGGGTCGAAATTTTTTCTTAAAGAGACAGTACTTCGACTATAGAGTGGTCGAATAGTCGAACGATTTTTAGTTTGAATCCTTCGATTCGAAGTCGAAGTCGTAGTCAAAGGTCGAAGTAGCCCATTCGATGGTCGAAGTAGCCCAAAAACACTTCGAATTTTTTTTACTTCGAATCCTTCACTCGAAGTTAATGAATTGGCCCCTAAATCCTTCTTAATTAAGGAGGCCCCTAGCACACAGTACCTTTTAGTGTATAAGAAGCATTTATGTTATCTTTGCCCAACATTGAACCTTATTGGCTCTCATTTCTCCAACTGAAGCTCTCTGCAAAGCAGCAACATCCTGGACTGGAACTTCTAGTTTTGTCCAATTCTTTCTGATTCATTATAAATCACACCATGGAATATACATTTTTTCCAATCACAAGAACAGGATTGTGGTTCCTAATAAAACTGGGAAAAAGAGGTAGATGCCCCTAAACATCTAAGCAAAATATGACACTTTGGAAAACAGGACATAAGGAAGGAAATACCAGAATTGCTTGCAAACCAGCTGGCAGCTATTGTGTAAATATATATTTTTATAAGGTCATAATAACACAACAGACATCAGAGGATCCGGAAAAAAAAAAGCATCCGTCCTTCATTTTTGCACCTTTTTCCTACGAGGATAAAAAAAAGGATTACTGCCTTCCCCGTACTTCCATAGATAACCTTTGAAGAAATCTTGGTTACCTTTGATCATTATGGTTTATTTAAAGAACAATTAACGCAGATCTAGAATTGTGTGACCCCCACTGCTCTATGCCACTTTATTTTATATTGAGAGCATGTTGAGGTTCTAATTGGCTAAAGGTTGGTTCTATTCCCACCACCACCGCTAAAATATGGCTACACAAGAAAGAAAAAAAAATTACAATAGGGGCTTAAACCTCAATGAAATAAAAGTGAAAACAGAAGCAAATGATTTCCAGACAGCACATTCTTGGTGCTTGGTAACTGGCAGTGAAATAAACTGAACGGGGTCAAGTTTGTTTAATGTTGAAAAAGTAGGTGTATAAAGAAGCTCGCCAGCTGTCAGATGAGCTCTGCAAAGGCAGCTAATCTTACTGACAAACATAATAAGGTACTTGCTTTGAGATAAGGACATTGTTTGGGGTCTTAATGACAGTTTATCTTGGCCCCATATTTGTGTTAAATTATTACGGGGTTCTTTCCTCACTCCCTAAAAGGTTGATCCTGTTCATCATATGACACAGGGAATTACACAAGTTGCCACGAACAGTTCAGGAAATGTAAGACATATTCGGCCAATGGACCCAGATTATAACAGGGAGATAGCAATCAGAGGCTCTCCAGATGTGGCGGAACCAAGTGCAGCTGGAGGCAGATGCTCGCAACTCTAGTTTAACAACCACATCTGGAAAGCTTTCATTTGACTGTCCTTCCTTGATACAAAAGCCTAAAAATACACGAAGGGGCCGATTCACTAATTTCGAGTGAAGGATTTGGAATAAATATAAACTTCAATTGTTTGAAACACTAATTGAATTTCAAAGTGTTTTTTGGGCTACTTCGACCATCGAAATGGGCTACTACGACCTTCGACTACGACTTCGAATCAAACTATTCAAACTAAAAATCGTTCGACCATTCGATAGTCGAAGTACTGTCTCTTTAAGAAAAAACTTCGACCCCCTAGTTCGCCATCTAAAAGCTACCGAACTCAATGTTAGCCTATGGGGAAGGTCCCCATAGGCTTTCCTAAATTTTTTTGATCGAAGGATAATCCTTCGATTGTTGGATTAAAATCCTTTGATCGTTCGATCTCACTATTTGCGCTAAAATCCTTCAACTTCGATATTCGAAGTCGAAGGATTTTAATTCCCAGTCGAATATCGAGGGTTAATTAACCCTCGATAATCGACCCTTTGTGAATCGGCCCCTCATTCACTAAATATATATGTAGCTCACCTTTAAGGGGCAGATTTATTAAGGGTCAAAATCGACTTTTCTATTTTTTTTATGGTCAAAACTCTCAAATTCGAATTGTGAATTATCCAAACTTGATTAAAATTTTAATTAGAATTTCGAGATTTATCATACTCTAGCCCTTTAAAAACTCGAATTCGACTATTCGCCACCTAAAACCTGCTGAGTTCATGTATAAGTCAATGGGAGTGGTCCAATGACCATTTTTATGCTATTAGTAGACATTCGAATCAAGTTTAGTCGAATTCGAACCGAGGTCGAGTTTTTGGGTCAGGACTATTCGTCCGAGTTTTAGATATTCCCCATTCTAATTTATCAGAGTTTAAAAAAACGTACATGAATTCAAAATTTGAACCTTAATAAATGTGCGAATAAATGTATGCGCAAGATGAATACATAGTTATAAGATTTCTCAAAGCTCAAAAGGCCACGTCAATTAGAGCTGAGAATAAAAAGAATCAAAGCTGGTGCAACAGAGGAAACCCTAATCGCTGACAAACTGCAGAACAGAAAGCACAAGGTGTATGGAAGAGTGTCAGAAGTGCGGTTCTGCTTAGTAAGTAAGGGAGATAGTTTTTTTTTCTGTGGCACAGGCTAAGATCTCCTCTCAGTTCTGACTGAAAGAGCCCTAACCCAATACAGAAAAGAAAACACACTCTAAATAGAGAACTTCTGGATAGTAAACTTCTTAAATAGATCTACATCTCAAAACAATCTCCCTGCTGCCATAGGTTTCTGCAAGTCACAGGAGCTCAGAACAGGTACGTACATCTCAAACTTATGTGCAATGGCTTTGTATACAATGGCCCAACGTATAAGGGTATTGTCCATAGTGAAAATGAACCTCATAAAGGAGCATTATAATGGCTACTAATTAATATAGAAATCCACTGTTTGTTTTCTACATACAGATAGAGATACAGGCCATGACCCATTGACTAGTAGCATGGACCCTTAGTCATGAGCAAACATTGCCTGCTGATGGAATGGGAGGCTTCTGACCAGTGATGCCAATAGCCGTCAGATAAGAGCAACTGTGTGTTTTGTGATTCCCTTGCATTTACGCATCAAAACAACTCTATATTATTCAATGAGAAAAGCAGTGAGTATGGCATGCATGCTTGATCTTCCTATGGCAGGAATTGATTCCAAAATTATCCTGTTGGGTGTATTTATTGAAGAAGAGACAATGGGGTGTAGCACCCATTAGCACAACTAATTTCCAAAAATGGAGTGCAAACAGGTGTGCCCATTTCTGTATACCCCACTGTCTGAGTTGAACGCAGCCCGAGAGGATCAACTGGCACATCCCCAAGCTGGTGGTTGTAAGGCATTTGGGAACTCTGTATTTACCTCCTGTTCATGGGCGGAGTTAAAGTGTTGTTCACCTTTAAAATAACTTTTAGTATAATGTAGCCCATGATATTCTGAGACAATTAACAATTGGGTTGTGTTTTTTTTTATTTAGTTTTTTTTTTGGCAGCAAATGTCCAAATTACCCTAGAAACCATGCACTGATTTGAATAAGAGGCTGGAAAATGAATAGGAGAGGAACTGAATAGAAAGAGGAGTAACAAAAAGCAGCAATAACAATAAATGTGTAGCCTTACAGAGCATTTATTTTTTCTAGATGGGTCAATGACCCCATTTGAAAACTGGAAAGGTTTTGAAGAAGAAGGCAAATAATTCAAAAACTATAAAGAATGAAACATGAAGAACAATTGAAAAGTTTTTTAGCATTAGCTATCCTGTAACATATTAAAAGCTAACCTAAGGGTGGACCACACCTTTAAGGGGGAGGCCACCCATTGAGCAGTGCTCCTGAGCAATACCTATTATCTAGAAACAGTTCTGAAAAGATAGAAAAAGGAAAAGCAGCCAAATCTCCACCGGTAATAACCCATAACATGCAGTTTCAGTTTAGATTTCTGCTACCCTCTTCATAAATAAACGCATGGATACATTGTTATAAAGCAGTTATTTTTCCCTCGCAGGAACTGAAGCAGGAACTGAAACAGGAACTGAAGCAGGAACTGAAACAGGAACTGAAGCAGGAACTAAAACAGGAACTGAAGCAGGAACTGAACCATTGCCCGATTATGAAGGCAGCCAGAGTTGGCTTTCTAGAATCGTGTGAGCCACCTGATTGCATCAGGGGCATAAACAGAAAAAGCTGACCCTACATTACAAGAGGGCTCCAGGACTGTAGGGGGCCCAGTGAGGCCCTAATTAATGATCATTTTAATATAATTTGGCAGACTAGGCCAAGTTATCAATATTTTGGGGCCCTAAATAGAATTTCCTGTGGGGCTCAGTAACATCTATTTATGCCAATGTGCTGCACTCTTGCAAGGTGGAAGACTGCAAGAGCTGTTAAGATGTTCCTTTTATCCAACAGCAGAGCCAATCAGAATGGCCATTCCTCCCCAGCATCAAAATGGTCCCTTTGAGATTAAAAATGTTGAAAAAAGTGCAAAAGGCAAATTCTGTGTATAAGGACAGCTACAGGTTTCTGGTATATACTTGAAAGATATACAACCTGCTACCAGTTACATTTTTTAACTATTGTACGTAGGTAAAAGACTACTAAACGGGATGAAAATTTAAGCCCCAGTGACTGCAGCACCAAACTTGAAATCCAAGACCATAGCGTCTCTTGGTGCCAGCCTGGGTGTTGTATATTAAGGTGCTGCAGCCCCATCTGTCCCAAAGATTTTTGTTTTTAGTTGTCTTAGGGGGTTTCAGGTTGGACAGTGCTAATTTTGACCACAAATTCCAAGCTACTGTAGTGCGGAGGGAGATGGCGGAAACTCCATCCCACTTACAAACTGGCTTTACGTCATCTAAAAAGTCCCTAAAGTTTCTTTTGTATAAAAAAAAAACTGGAAAACCTTTTCTCCCATCTGTGCCAAAAAGAAATGAATCTCATTGAACAGAAAGACCTGGAGGGGATAAAAGAGAAAATAACTGACCCTATAATTATCTTTAATTATGTGATTCTGAGCTACTATTTGTATTATCATTGGTGGTACTGTATTCAGATGTATGATTTATTCAGGCACAAGGTGTTTTGCCAAGAGCATAAAATATCAGGTTTAGGTTTCACAACAGGGAATGGAAAAAAACAGATATGCCCAGATAATAAGGGGGTTAAATTTCATGTTTATAGAGCTGATGTTAATGGCAAATGGGACAACAGCACAATAGATTAGAATAAACAAACCAAAGTCACCCTAGAAGAGCACAGAAAAGGGCATAGAACCTTTCAATGAAGAAAAGGCTCAACAAAGATGAATTTAATTGAAGAGCAAAGTCAGTGCTCAAAATGTTGAAACTTCTGTTTGAGCAGTAGGGAGTAGTACCCATTTGGTGTTCGCGAACGCCGTTCGCGAACACCGGCAAAAAATGCGAACGTTTGCGAACAGTTCGCGAACTTCGAACACCCGCTAAAATCGTTCGATTCGAACGATCGAAGGATTTTAATCGTTCGATCGAAGGATTTTCATTCGAATCGAACGATCGAAGCCATTCGATCGAATGCTTTTCATTCGATCGAATGCTTACAATCGTTCGAACTAATGGAAATCGTTCGATTTTTAGCGGTCGAAGGAATTCGAATGGTCGAACGATCGAACGCGAACTCAAAATGCGAACGTTCCCAAACGTTCGCGAACATTCGGCGGACGCGAACGGTTGAAGTTCACGCGAACGGTCGAAGTTCGCGCGAACTAGTTCGCGGGCGAACAGTTCGCTACATCCCTATTGAGCAGCTCCTGTGAGTGCAGTAGTAGAGATGCAAGGAACTCGGTATAGTCAAGGCATTAATTAGCAGAAGGGAGAAATAGAGAGGAAAAAAGAAGAAAAGACCATGTTAAGCACAGAACCACATGAAATAAAGCATGAAAAAAAATAGAGGACCACAAGGCTAGGACAGGAAAAGAAAGAATAGTACAGGGAAAGTAAATGAAAAGTGATATTGTAGGAAACATGCCCACTGTGTATAGAGCATAGACTTATCAACTGTTCTGAGGTTCACGGTAGGTAAAACAGTAAGGCCCCAGACTGGGTCAACAGTAAAAGAAGGCTTCAACTTGAACTACTGGACATCAAACAGGTGCCAAAAAGGGAAGGGTTATACACATGTAGTTATAGACCAGGTCAGGATCAAGTACTCAGTAAAGTAAATGTCAAAAGGGGCAAGTTCCATGACACTGGCCCAAAATAAGAGACAAGGGAAAGTTGTGCTCACCACTATTTTTTAAAACCATTAGGCGGGGGTGCAATGAGGCTGTGACCACAAAATACATATAGTCAAATACAAGAGTCCTCTGCACTCAACCCATTATCAATATATTTAAGACAGCGACATTTTGTGCATACTGCTACTAAAAAATGCCTTACCCTTTAAACAAAACAGGGATTGTTTGTCCATATATTGCAATATATTTAAGCTGGCCAACTACGTCAAAGTCATCCCATATCTGGCCAGTCCTATGCTCAATTTTATCTGATTCATTAAGAATTCTATTGCTTCATTATACATTTTACAAAGGGACTAGGTATTACCTGCAACTTAACTTGCTGCTTTCAAAGTAAACCTCCATACTTGGCTGCCCTTTTATTAGACACCAGTGGGATCACCTGACTATAGCTGGGAAGGGTGGGAGCTACAAGTGTAGAAATACGGAGAAGATGATGACTTTGTTTACAGTCGTGTCTTCACAGTCTGTATATATTGCTGTGGCTATGCAGCCAATTAGATGAGTAGTTTGGCTTGAAAATTTGTGATATTGGCTATACAACCACTTAGCCTTCTTATGCATCAAATGGGGTGATCCCAAGCTTTATTCCATGGTGCTCTCAACACTGTTCAACACATGATCTTGTGAACAGTGTTGAGAACACCATGGAATAAAGCTTGGGATCGCCCCGTTTGATGCATAAGAAGGTATTGGCTATTTTCATTGTTGGATTCATTGCTGGCGTGTGGCTAGGCCAGTGCCAATACCTGCATCCCCTCCTGCCTTTCATTATTGCGTATACAGCCACTTAGAACAGTAGTGGGCACTTAACAGCAGGGCCAGATTGACTTAGCAGGCGCCCCTAGGCCCGCTGTCGTTTGTCACCCCCATCCCATTCCTTATCTTTGCTCAAATTTTCATCCTTCAACCTTTCACCAGAGCAATGGGGATCAGTGCACAGGAAATGTAAAAAACTATTGTATCTCATGCCCTTCCCCAATGTGGGTGTGGTTCTGGCAGCATGTCACCTCCTAAAATCTGGCCGCCCTAGGCTCGGGCCTTAGTGGCCTCTCCACAAATTTGGGCCTGCTTAAAATGCAGGGTTAGTGGTGGAAACAAAAATAGCAAAGAGACCGGTGTTGGAGCAAACAAAGTTATGCAAAGATACCAGTGTAAACAGAGTTAGGAAGATTAGAAAAATATATAGTGAATTAAGTCCCCCTCTTGTAAAATATAAGGATATTATAAGTTACTAAGGAGTTCCATGACCATATAAAAGCATGAGGTTGACGGTATGAGGTTATACAGGTCATGGAACTCCAAGGTGACTTCTAATATCCTCCTATTTTGCAACAGGAGGTACTTTATTTATTATAATTCACACATTTCAGTGAGTCATGTGACAGAAATGACATAACTAAGCTCCGATTATAACCGATGACATCACTAATACAGGATATTTATGTTGTAATATAGGATATTCATGGTGTAACACACACACACATATATATAGAGAGAGAGAGAGAGAGAGAGAGAGAGAGAGAGAGAGAGAGAGAGAGAGAGAGAGAGACAAGGCAGCCATTGGCTGTGTATAGGGGATACATTAACTGCGGCCCATCAATCCTGGCACCCGAATATTAACTAGTCCCATGCAGTAAATTACTAGGAAAGGATCATCTTTGTCATGTAGGGCTAAACAGGCTCATATACAGTATAGCAGAACATTTTATCCTAACATTGTTGACCAGTGATGGGCGAATCTGTGGCGTTTCACTTAGCCGAAAAATTTGCGAATTAACAGCGAAAAGGTGAAAAATTCACAAAACACATTGAAGTCAACAGGCTTCAAAATAATTTTGACGTGCATAAATTTTGGTGTGAGCTACAATTTTTATACATTCGACTATTTGGTCAAAATGCATTAAAGTCAATAGGCTTCCAGCCATAGATGTCAATGGGAGCTGCACTACTATTGGACCTTTTTTAGCCATTCAGAATTTCAGAGATTTTTTTTGCTAGTAATTTTGTCCGAAAAACTAAATCTTTTTAGTTTTCTAAGGATGTAGATTTTTGTATTTTTTAGCACATTGTTCAGTGGTTGTTTTTTTTCATACTTTTTATTGACATCTATGGCACCTCTACTGCTTTTACTTGGAGAAGTTTTGTATTGGAGTTTGTTGGGGTTTTAACACTTTACAATCTAGAGTTTTAGAGAAATGGAAAAAACACATTTTTAGAGAAAAAATTTGATTGGGGAGAAAACAAGAAATCACAATGTTAGTTAAAAAGCCCCTTAGTTTTAGGATAAACACCTTTGCTTCCTAAGACATGAAACCAGAAACTTGTTTAAGTCTTGACCAAATGTTGGTCCTTTTTTTCCAAAAAAGTCTCTGCAACTCTTGGCCTATGGGAAGTTGCAGCAGAATAGTAGATACAGTGGCAGGTTTGTTTGAACCGTTGCTGTTGTTGAACTACATCTGCAATCATTCGTCCATGGTCAACAGTAGTGATGGGTGAATAAATTTGATAAATAACATGAAATTTGTGGTTTTAGTGAAAATGAGTTTATTCCTGGTTTCAAAAACCTCTAAAACAATCCCCCCCTTCCTTCTTCTTCTCCTCCATGCCTGCTCCTCTGCCTCCTTCTCCTCCCCTCCCCCATCCCCTCCCCTTCCCCATCTCCTTCTCAGTCCTGTCTCCTTCTCGTCCCCTTCCCTGTCTCCTCCTCCCCTCCCCGTTCCCTCCCCTACTCCTTCTCCTTGTTCCCTCCCCTTCCTTGTCTCCTTCTCCTCCCCATTCCCTCCCCTGTCTCCTTCCCATCCCCCCTGTCTAATTCTCCTCCCCTCCCCGTTCCCTCCCCTTCTTCTCATCGTCCCCTCCCCTTCCCCATCTCCTTCTCAGTCCTGTCTCCTTCTCGTCCCCTTCCCTGTCTCCTCCTCCCCTCCCCGTTCCCTCCCCTACTCCTTCTCCTTGTTCCCTCCCCTTCCTTGTCTCCTTCTCCTCCCCATTCCCTCCCCTGTCTCCTTCCCATCCCCCCTGTCTAATTCTCCTCCCCTCCCTGTTCCCTCCCCTTCTTCTCATCGTCTCCTCCCCTTCCCCATCTCCTTCTCCTCCCCTTCCCCTCCCTTTCCCTGTCTCCTTCTCCTCCCGGCCCCCTTCCCGTCTCCTTCTCCTCCCATTCACCTTCCCTTCTCCATCTCCTTCTCGTCCCTGTCCCCTCCCCTCCCCTTCCCCTCTACGTCTTTTACTCGTCCACTTCCTTTACGTGATGTGTGAGCACTTGCATGCATAGAACTGCACTGGAGACACGCGGGAGATTTTGAAATCTCCTGCACGCCAGTCTCTAGTGCTAGTATTTGGATGTAGCTAGGCAGCATGCCACCCCTGAAGCCTTTTTGGCCTTGCCACAAATCCGGGCCAGCATTTCAGTGAGTCATGAGACAAATGACATCACTGAGCACTGATTATTTAATGGATATTCATGGATCCTGTGTATTATATAAAGATATCAGAAGTCCCTGTCATTCCATAGCCACATAAACTGCCCAGGTGACTTCCAATATCCTATAGACAGTCATGTGACACAGATAACATCACTGATTCTGATTAATGGCATCACAAAGCATCATTTATACTGATATTTCACAGGTTATTTACAGCTTTTATATATGATAGCGTATGTTGTCCCATGTGGTCTGAGCACCCCCCCCCGGCCTGTAACTGGCACAGCTGATAACATGCTCTCAATGCAGTGACGGTCCTTACCTAAGGGTCGCCTGAGGCGGCTCCTGCAATGCCGCCCCCCCCCTCGCCGACTTACCTGTCGGGAGGGGAGGCAGGAACACTAATGCGGAGAGCGCTATCTCGCATTAGTAAAGCGAGAATTTCTGGTTTAAAAAACGGAAATTCGGCTCTTAAAGGTACAGGAGCGGCTTTTTACCGCCCCTGTTAACCTCTCCGGCATTGCTGCCTGAGGCGAGCGTCTCAGCTCATCTCATTGCGGCACGCCCCTGTCTCAATGCAGACTTAAAGTGATACTGACACTTAAAAACTACTTTTTAAAATATAACTGTACGTTAAAAGTTACCTATAAGTCATGCTGATAACCTAATGAAATACAGATCCTCCAGCCCCTGACTGCACCTGTTCTACCAGCATCCCTTGTGGCACTGTACCGAAAACTGATATGTGTTTGTTCTCCAACTTTCCTGGGACCAGCTGTGCACAAATGCTACGTCCTGCTGCGGGACTGTGAAAAGATCAAGTTGTCTTCTAAATGGTTCTGTGGACACAACCTGCAAGTGTAACTGGGGGTACTTGTTTAGCAACACTCTCATTAGACATCACATAAGCAGGCATGAGCGGGTGTAGATTTGGAAATGGCCCAAGGGAATTGTGGGAGCATGCCGAAGCCGAAGGCTAATTGGACTGTCATGGAAGTTATATTGATCCAGGCCAAAATCTGTCTTGTCTATGTATTGGCTAGTTTTCCATCTGTCTGTCTGTCGGTCTGTCTGTCTGTCTATCTATTTATTTGTTTGTCTATATCTGTCTATCCTACCTGTGTGTCTGTCTGTCTATCACTATCTATCTATCTATCTATTATCTATCTATCTATCTATCTATCTATCTATCTATCTATCTATCTATCTATCTATCTACCTATTTTTCTTTCTATCAAATTTTCTGTCTGTCTGTATCTATTCTATCTTATCTGTTTGTCTGTCTATCTATCTTTCTACTGTCTATTTATCTATGACTATCTATCTGTCATCATCTACAGTATCTACTGTCTACTATCTTTCCACTGTCCATCTATAAATCTGTCTGTCTGTATATATCTGTCTGTTTTTTTGTCTATCTGTCTATCTGTCTGTCTGTCTGTCTGTCTGTCTGTCTGTCTATCTATCTATCCATCTATCCATCTATCTTTCTACTATCTATATGTCTGTCTATATCTATCTGTCTATCTATCTATCTATCTATCTATCTATCTATCTATCTATCTATCTATTATCTATCTATCTATATTATCTATCTATTATCTATCTATCTATCTATCTATCTATCTATCTATCTATCTATCTATCTCTCTCTCTATCTATTATCTATCTATCTATCTATCTATCTATCTATCTATCTATCTATCTATCTATCTGTCTGTCTGTCTGTCTCTCTAAATCTATCCTATTTGTATGTCTGTATATCTGCTGTAGATAAACTCAATAACCAAGTAATAAATATGAAAAAATAAATTAAATGACAAAGATGCAGATTAAAACTGATGTCCATCCAGCATTACAGTCAACGTTACCTACATTCTGTATTAACTACATTTAAGTTTTGTACTGGGATGTTGGAAGTGAAGTTACAATGGTGCATGTGCTCTCTCTCTCTCTCTCTCTCTCTCTCTCTCTCAATACTCACCAACACACACTTTCACCTTCTCACACAGATATAAACACAGTGGAGAGGGCTGACACGGAGTGTGTGTTGTCAACACATGAACCCAGTGAATTATTTAAAAGTCCAGCGCACTTCTGAAAAAAGATCAAGTTTGTAGCCCATCACAGTCAGTCACAGTCAGTGAGTAAATCCCATTCAGTGCAAAGAGCAAAGTTGTTTCTGCCAAGAGTTGTCTGGGCTCAGACCTCACACTGTTCCACAGCAGGCACAACTATGTGTGAGCAGAACTTTCTGTAACACATTACCTGGGAACCTCTGAAACCTGATCACCATGAGAACTTTGCAGGCGAGACCCCCTCACATAGTTAACATAGTTTCAGATTCTCCTTTTTCTTAGTGACTCACAATGGAAAGATTTCATCTACTCCTCATGGACCCAAGTGAACCCAGAAGGAAAGTTTTCTTGCTGTTCCCATTAATACAGACCCCCCTCCTTCCCCTTCCATCATGGCTTTTGCGCACCGGGTGCATAGGACAAAAGCAGCCAAAAGTTGCGCTAGAAGTTTTTAAAATTCACTCCCTGGGGACTAGCGTGCTCAATACACTCAGCAGCAGCAGCACAAACACGTTTCTCTGGAGACTCTGCAGCAGCAGCAGCGCCATCTGACTTGTTAAATCCCCGCTGCGCTCCCTGGCGCATGTAGCGCGCGCAAAGGTCCCATTTACTCACCATCTCTCTTTAGACTCAGGGGTCGCGGAGACTTTATAGATCCACTCTGGCTGGAAAGGACTTGGCTGCAAAAGTTTGCCAAGATAAGGGCGAAAAGCAAAGACAACGGCATTGGGATGCTTTGTACAGGAATCCACTGAAAGTAGTTAATAAATAGGGGCTTCTTCTTCCAGCGGTGTAATCCCCAATCTGAGCGACGCGCAAGGACTCCAAACAATTAGAATCCCAGGGATGTAACAGGTTGGCAAGATGCTGCAGTGATCCTGGTGCCAGTGGGCAGGGGGCTGAGCATGGCAATGATGAGCCAAAAAAAGGCTCCTTCCCCAGTGCAGCCCTGTGCCTGCTTTACTCTTCCCTGGAGCTGACTGTGCAGGATAGGAGGCTTTCTCTGCAGCTGCTATCTACACTTTCCAAAGCTCCCCCTGCAAAGCATTCATTTCTGCACAAACAGCACATAGCTGGGCTCAGGGTGTCCCCCCAGTGCTCCTCATGAGTGTGTGTGTGTGTGTGTGTATGTGTGAGTGTGTGTGTGTGTGAGTGTGAACCTTTGAAGAGAACAGCAAAATCCCACTGCAGAGGCAACAACAGGAAAAACGCCAGGGGCTGTTAGAACAATGGGGACATTACTTTAAGCACATTACTCCCTTAAAATCACTATTTCTGAGGGAATCCAAGGAGGTTTGGGCGTTACACATTTATACAGCTCAAAGGACTTAATCTGCTACTTCCCAAACTGCAGCCAAGTGCTGAGCCAGAGAGAGAGAGAGAGAGAGGGGGGATCACTAGCAGAGAAGGAGGATAGGGGCAAACACTCTCACAAGAGTAAAGGAGAACATGATGAACAGATCTGTGGATACATAGGGAGTCAGGATTTTAACTACATAAGTTAGGGGTAGGGATGCAGCAAATCCAGGATTCGGTTCGGGATTCGGCCAGGATTCTGCCTTTTTCATCAGGATTCGGCTGAATCCTGCTGCCAGGCAGAACGGAATCCGAATTTGCATATGCAAATTAGGGGTGGAGAGGGAAACCACGTGACTTTTTGACACAAAACAAGGAAGTAAAAATATGTTCCCCTTCCAACCCCTAATTGGCATATGCAATATGGATTTGGATTCGGTTCAGTATTCGGCCGAATCTTTCTCAATGGATTTGGGGGTTCGGCCAAATGGAAAATAGTGGATTCGGTGCAACCCTAGTTAGGGATCAAAATGGAAACAAAGAAAACATTTTGGGGCGGGGCTCTGAGTATACAGGGGGTCTGGCCACAAGGGTGGAGTGGTGTGGGCACCAGTAAGGCACCAGGAAAGAAAAGATTCCATAAAAGGGTTCAATCAGAATCCAGCATGCAGAGGTTGATGGGCAGATAGAGATTGTGGGGCAAATTCCACTAAAGGGTGAATTGTCACCAGCTTCACTCACCTCACACCACTTTACCCGACGCAAATTCACTGATACTAATTCACTGAGATGCAAAGTTGAGCCCTGGGTGCTGAACACTGGAGACTTTTCAATGCTAGTGAAGATGCACGAGCAGTCGTTTGTGCCTAGCGATAATTCACTAGTGATCTTGCACTTAGGTCAATTTGCATAGGGCGGGTAAGTTAAAGTTGTTTAGGTCTTTATTATAAATGTTGGTGCAAATGCTTGAAGCTACCACTTTTTATTACAAATGTCCAGGGAACCCTATTAAAGACAAGAGAGTTAATATAATGTTCTACACATGAGCCCACTGTAAAATGAATGTTCCATATGTTATGAAAATTCTGGAGGAAAACGGTTACCCAAAAAAAGTCTAAGTTAGGACTTTTGCAGCCAATCCCACTTCAAAAAAGGAAAAGTCGCCAGCATTTTTGGAACTTTAATGCATTTCCGGTAGGGATGGGCGAATTTGACCTGTTTCGTTTTGCCAAAAATTCGCCACCGGCGAAATGTTGGCGATGGGCAGTAAAGTCTATGGGCATCAAAAAATTTTTGTCGCTCGGGAATTTCTTTTTTGTTGCACAACGCCATACAAGTCTATGAGCGTAATTTCTGCAGCGAAACAATGAGAAAAAATTCACCCATCCCTAATTTCCGGCACACAGGATATAATGTGACAGAAGATTGAGGAAGATCTGGCTACTTTATAGCTACTTTATGGTCTGACGTGGGGAAATCAAATCTGGCAAAAGAGGTAACGTTCAGTAAAATCTGCACTTTACTGAATTTGCCAGATCGAAAACTTGTCTGGCAATAGAGTGTGAACGAAGGCTAGTGACGGTCTCTCTCGCTAGTGAATTGGAACCTGCAACTGTTAGTCCCTGCGTGTGGCAACGCTGGCGAATTGTCGATAGCTTTAGCCACTTGGTTCTTTAGTGAGTCTTTCTAAAGCAGCTCTGGTTGGGGCGATGTCACCGACTCTGTAACTGTTCTAAATCGATACATTTAGTTGATACATTTCTTATCTTTGTCCCTGCTGAGCTGAACCCTTGAGTTTCATTATAGGCAGATACTTGATACAATAGTCACTAGTACCCCACAGATGCTGCTGAGAAATGTATCAACTAATGCAGCCAATTGTAACCGTTCAGATTCAGCACCTGGATCACTGAGCTGCCAGACTGAAACTCCAGGAACATTAAACTTCAATTTTATAAAAACACAGTAAAAAAATAAAACATGGAAAGTCATTGAAAAAAAGCTTTATTTCTGGTGAACTATCTGAAAACAAAGGAACTTAAAAACATGTTTGGAACGTGAACAACAAATTGCAGCCACACTCCCAGTTGCTTCCACCTCGATTGCACATGATATTTCAAAATCAAGTACAAGTTGCTTCTAGTATTTCCAGAGTGAGCACCCAAACTTTTGGGTGTGTTTGTAAATGACCCGTGAGCCTCTTAGTTATATTTTTGTCTGTTATTTTCCGGACTAGAGTGATGGCTGAAAAAAAAGGTATTTTACTAACAGCTAAAAACCTATTTGATAATCTGCTCTCTAGATCCAGCCATCCAGCAGTCTGCCTGTTTGATACATCTAGCTAAGCACTCTGCACACTCCACTGCTTCACCATATTGGAAAAATTCTGGGAAATAACTTTTTTGCCTTGTTGAACTACAACTCACAACCATTCTTTTGTCCTGTAAAATGACAAGCATATACCAACACCAAGGATTAGTCAATTGAATTGTTCCCTACCGGAAAAGTGATTACCCACCTGGATTGTATTTATAACTGATTTTACTACTATTTATTCATATATTATTCATTGGGTTTCCTGGCCAGCCAGTGTTTTAGTTAGGAATGCACTGAATCCACTATTTGGGATTCGGCCGAATCCCCGAATCTTTGGTGAAAGATTCGGCTGAATACTGAACTAAATCCAAATCCTAATTTGCATATGCAAATTAGGGGCAGGAAAGGAAAACATGGAAACAAATCTTCTTTTTTGATAAAAAGTCACGTGATCTCCCTTCCTGCCCCTAATTTACATAAGCCGGGATACCAAGAAAACTATCGGTGGGCCCAGGGGTCAGTGGGCCTCTTGCTTCTAACCATTTGTCCTATTTCATGGTCATTCCCTATTTCTTTATGAGAACAAAGAGGCTTAATAATGGAAGAATAGAGTATAGTATGTAGAGAAAAGAGACTAGGAAATAAAGAGGTTGAGTTAGGAGAGGAGGTATAATAATTTGGAAAGAGAGCCCTCAGCCTAAGGTCTTCTGGTGGGCCCCTGGCATCCCAGTCCGACACTGATTGTTTCCTTGTGTGCAACTGGTTCCAAAGTGTAACTGGCTTGGCCTCCCAAACCAACCAATGTATTTCCAACAACAAATCGGATGCAGGGATAATACTTAAAGCTGGTGCTATATTTATCCTTCCATGTGTTTTGGGGTTATTAGACATGTAATTGACAATGCATTTATACTATCATATTCTGGGAGCATTATATACAGCATATGGAATTGACAATATATTTATCCTGATTCACAGAACAGCCATAGGGCAGGCGAGAAATACAAGGCCCCAATGTGACCTACGCTCACCACTGTCTGAATGATGTACAAGTAAGAAAGTGAGAGTGGGATGCCATGTTTCCTCCGCCCCATAAACAGGGGCGATCCTGGCCCCTCCGCCGCCTGAGGCAGCAGCAGTTGCTGCTGCCCCCCCTCCCCCAGAAATTTGCTCTTAAAGTACCAGGAGCAGCATTTTTGCTGCCCCTGGTACCTAGTGGGTCGCTGCTGCCTAAGGCGACAGCCTCAACTCGCCTCATTGGTGAAGCACCCCTGCCCATAAATACAGTGCAGCCAAGCACAGGCAGTGCTGTAGATATGGGAGTGAAGCAGATTTCTGAAGGAGACCTGCAGCAATCCATCCAATAATGAGTGCAAAAACATTGAAGATTTTGAGAACTCCAATGGCCCATTGGGTGTTATTGGTTGCTGCACCTACGTATGATGATATTGATTTGAGTTTAACCTTTTGGAATTCGATTACAATGATTATATTTCATTGCAAATGCCTGCCTCCATTGACCTGTGACTATCATTCTCATTTATGAAGTGCAAAATTAAAAATCAAAATGTCAAAAAGTACTTGGCGCCTTTCTGTACCCCCTGGCATTCCTGCAGCACTTCCAGTATTTTTGCTCCATGAATGGACCATAAAGGCTGCCGTTTTGCACACATTTCTACCATTTGTAAATGAACCCTTATATTTGTGTTCTGACTACATCTGTGTGATAGTGAACAGAAGTAAAAATTGGTTCTCGGGTCCATGAAATTAACTGGATCCCTTACAAACCACTACAACCATGATGACTGCCCTATATTTCCTCCCCACAGACCTGGCACCTTGTTCTTCAGGGTGGAGGTTTTTCTTGACATATTGCTTGTGGATAAGAGCTTAACTCAGTGATCCCCAACCAATGGCTCAAGAGCATAATGTTCCTCGCCAACCCCTTGGATGTTGCTCCCAGTGGCCTCAAAGCAGGTTCTTATTTTTGAATTTCAGGCTTGGAGACAAGTTTTGGTTCCATAAAAACCAGGTGCACTGACAAACCGAGTCTCCTGTAGGCTGCCAGGCCACATAGCAATTACCAAATAGCCAATCACAGCCATATTGGGCATTCCCTACAAACTGTTTAATGCTTGTGTTGCTCCCCAAAACTTTTATATTTAAATGTGACTCAGGTAAAAAAAAGGTTATGGATCCATCATCCCTGGCTAAACTAATTTCTGTGCTCAAATAATGATGCCCAAAGGAAAGGACCACCACTAGACATGTTCTGAATCTGAAGTTAAGCCATTTCAGACTTGTTGAGGTCTTGTATAAGTCAATGGGAGAGTCACCTATATCAAATTGAAGTCATCTGGGTCTTCGGTGGGTTTTCGGAGGTTTTTAGGCAAAAACAAGATAAAATCCGCCCATCTCAGACCTGTTGAGGTCCTGTATAAATCAACGGGAGAGGTATCTATTCCAGATTGAAGTTATTGGGGTCTTCGTTGGGTTTAGCCTGAAAATCAGACTTTTTCAGGGTTTTTAGTCAAAAACTCTATAAAACCGAACGATTCGGGAAAAAATCCCTAAAATTCTATTCGGGTTTTTAAAGATTTTTTCCGTGATCCGATTAATTTGGGTTATTTTATTACAAATAAGGTCAAATCAAGCATAGGAGTTTGGTCATGTTTTTAATAAAATATGAGATAGCTTTGGATTTTAGTAAATAACCCCCTCAATGTCAGGAATCCATTGGGCTTTTTCATTAAGTACTACAGTATGATACCATGTGTGACTAAACAATTATGATATAAAATCCGGATTGTTCTCATACATGAGGCACTTTAGCACCCCTATGGTTTGAGAAGCATTTCTTTCCCACTGATACCAAGTTCTCCTTGATATGAGAGAAACTAATTCCATTCCAAATTCCTAATTTGTAATACTTTTCTGAATGTGTACTCATGCTTTGAAAACATTTACCACTTAAGAAAAAGTGGCCTTGACAGCTATTTCTTTTTTTCCCAGACAAGTACAGTATGCTTATGCTACTGATTAAACCCTTCAAGGAACCAAGGGATCTACAGAGCCGATTGCTGTAGGCTTGAAATGCTTTAATGTTTCAAACATGAGCAGAGTGGCAGATCTGGGGTCTACTGTAATTTGCATGGGTTGTAAACATCAGCTGCCGAACATCTATGGCGGACTCTAACGCCGCAAAAGTATGTCCCTGCGTTTCACTTCTTCAGACTTTTACAGCCTTTTGTAAATGGAGAACATGGGTTTCTTTTGATTTGAGATTTATATTGTGGAGCTTTGAAACGGAGCCGAATAAAATCAGCCTAATTCCGTCGCTTCTGAACTGTCCATAAGGGTGCCATAAAGATTAATGGGATTGTAAAAGTTCTTTGATCCTCAGCATTCCAGATTCTATCCCTTAAATTACCTTCATTTTTATACCCCCAGCTCATAATATCTTTCACTTACTCTTTGTTGCCAACATAGAGGGATGTCTGGGATTCAGGTTGAGAATGAATGTATAGCGTGCATACTGCAGTAATAAGGTTTAATTGATTTGGGATGTGTGCCATTTCGCATTCTGGTGTCTCTCTGTTGGACTAGCTGACTTCCAGCTTTGTCATCCTTTACATTCTGCTTATTCATAAGGTTTTGCTGCGGGTAAATGCTAATGAAAGCTTCCAAAACCCCTTAAGTTTCAAATAATGCATTACTTGCAATTAAGAGCAAGATTTCCAGTATTCTTTGCTAAGCACTCCTTAAACCTGCTTTTTCTAGTTGATCTATTTCTGTTTCTAACTTTATTCAAGGGAAGAATCATACCTACTAAACTCGAAGAGCCCAGGAACTAAAGAAACAATGGTTTTTGGTGTTAAATCAAACATATGTTCGATAGCTGGTGTTTTTTGCTAGAGGTGAAATTGCAAGGTCTAAGGATCCTCAACTGAGCTTCTGGTTCCTCTACTCCATGTCTATCTGGAATGTGTTGGTGGGCATTGTTTCATGGGAAATAGACATCACTGTGGATACTTACTTGCATAGTTAAGCCTCTACCCAACAGTCTCCAAGTGTTGGTGTTACTTATCCTGCTAGAGCATTTACTAGTTACATTTTTTTACTCCATGTCCATTAATTAGTCATTGGGTTCTCCATAAGCTGATCTATATTACATTCATGCCTGTTTGCCACCATCTCTGTCCTTAAAGGAGAAGGAAAGTTTAAAACTAAGTAAGCCTTATCAGAAAGGTCGATCTAAATATACCAGTAAACCCCCAAAGTAATGTTGCTCTGAGTCCTCTGTCAAAAGAAATACCGCATTTCTTTCCTTCTATTGTGTACACATGGGCTTCTGTATCAGACTTCCTGCCTTCAGCTTAAACCTCATTGCCCTGGGCAAGAGCATGCTCAGTTTGCTCCTCTCCCCCCACCCCTCCCTTCTCTACTGTAATCTGAGCCCAGAGCAGGGAGAGAATCAGGCAGGAAGTGATGTCACACCACATTAATACTGCAGCTCCTATTCTAAACAAACAGAGAGTTTCTAGAGCTTTTTACTCAGGTATGGTAAAACATTCTACAGAATAAATATAGCATTCTAGGTTGCACTATTCTAGCTAATCTATTGGCAATAAAATGCCTCCGTAGCTTTCCTTCTCCTTTAACCTGATTCTTGATGATTCTGCTCTGTTGGTGTACTTTGGCCTGTGTTCTACTGTTAGTATTAACTCTCTGTATTATCCTGAGTGAACTAGGAGGAGTTACGTCCATGTTGTTGATATTGAAGAACTAGCGCCCACAACTGCACCCCATACTCAATTTGAGGCCTTACCAGGGATCTTTAAAGGAGAATTCAACCCATTACTAAAAAAACACCCTAACCCCTAACTTTTTACTTACCCTTCGGTGCAGATTCAGGGATCGCAGTTCACGGCAGCCATCTTCTGCGTCTTCGGTAATCTGAGACTGTCATGCGCAGTTGGAGCAATTTACCTGTATGCGACAACTGCACATGCACCAACAGAAATTGCCGAAGCGCCGGAAAATGAGACAAATACCCGGAAGTCTCATTGACGAGATTTAATTAGAGGAGAAAAAACTTCTCAACCAATCTCAGTTCCAGTTTTTGTCCCATAGACTTCAATAAAGTATTCATGTAATAAACAGTGAGATACATTTTTCTGAATTGAATTGCAAGCTCATACATGCATTTTCACGTGATAGACCCCTTTCTCATTCAATTCAATCTGGCCCAATGCATTCTTTCCACTTAAGAGCAAGATGTCCAGTATTGGGCCAGATTCAATTCAGTGAGAAAAGGTTATGTCGTGGTTTATCACATGAGAACTCATGGACGAGATTCGATTCGAAGAGAAATAATTTTTCTCCAAATTCATTTTCAGTTTTTTTGCCGTAGACTGCAAAAGAGTTGTCACGTGATAAACCAAGTTTTTCTAAATTGAATAGCATCTCAAATTGAATCTCGTTTATGCTTTTTCACTGATAAACCTTTTTCTCACTTACCGTATTTGGTAAGCACTCTTTAAAAGTGTATTATCTAGTTGTGCTATGCCTGTTTCAAACATTTTGCAAGGTAAGAGTCAAACCTATTAAATTAAAAGAGCATTGGATCTAATGAAATCATGCTGCTGGTGTTGTCTAAATCAAACAGATATTAGATGTACAGTAGCAAAAATTTTTGCTAGACAACATAAGTGCAGTTGCAAAGTAGCTTGGCTCCACGTGTATCTGGCATTTGTTTGGTGGGATTGGTTTCATGGGATTGAAATGATGTCTTTAGGTAGGATTCTGCCCATACTCATTCTCATAGTGGTGGTGTTCTTTAGCCTGCAAGAGCATTTATTGGCTCAACTTTTTATGTGTTCATCTCTTGTGCATCAAATGCTATAACCTGACCTATGTGAGATAACAACTGTTTCCTTAGACTTGACCAGTACACTCTGTTTGCGTAAATTCTAAACTAAATGTTTTAAATCCATATACAGTACAATGTTGTTTTGAGATGGCTTCTGCTACTCCAAAAGTGCACATTGCAAGCAACCTTGCTATAGTGTTAGGGTGCAGATCTCACAGTAACTATATATTTAATCTTCATCTTCCAACAAAGCCCTCATAGTAGTTATCTAAGGAGAGAGTTTATTCTCTTGAGTCCCTACATTGGCCCTTTATTACTCAGTGGAATCTGTTGCTTTTGCATTCATCAAAGAATAACTTATTTGCATACAGTGATCTACATGTAGCCAGGACCGCCATCAGAAATCGCAGGGCCCCATACGACAAAATTTCCTGGGCCCTCTGGGCTGCACCCACCACAAGCCCCACTTACAGGTCCACCCTCCCCACAGGTCTGCCCCACACCACACAGTAAAAAAACAAAAAAAATATTGGTGGCTAGGGTTCCCACATGTTAATAAAAAATAAAAAGTTATTGGTGGTCAGGGCCCCCCATAAAAAACATTTTTTGGCTAGGGCCCCCCATTAAAAAATATTGGTGGCTAGGACCCCACATGAGAAAAAAATAATTGGTGGCCAAAATGGGTGAGATTTATCAAACTCTGGCCCTTTAAGAATTCGAATTCGACTATTCACCACCTAAAACCTGCCAAATTACAGTATAAGTCAATGGGAGAGGTCCAGTGACCAATTTGGAGATGTTTGTAGCCTTCCTGACATTCAAAAAAAAATTTTCAGAGAAAAAACACGAACCGAATTTGTTTGAATTATATTCTAATTCGATACGAGTCCGAGTTTTAGATATATTCAATTTTATTATCAAATAACCCCCCTGTCGAATTTCAAATATATTATATATTTTATATATATATATATATATATATATATATATATATATATATATATATATCTGTACAAAAGTAGAGTGGAGCACTAAACCCGTCCGTGACTTAGTCCACTTACATGGACAAATCATATATATATAACAAAAAAGTCCAGACCAATTTCAAGGTAAAGAAAAAATGAATTTTACCAGTATACATGTAGTCATGCAAAACATGCAACGTTACGGAGCTCCCGCCCCTTTGTCAAGCATCTATTCTCACAATGACATCATATCCTATTTAACCTGTCCCATAACATAGACACACCTACTTCTTACATGGTATTAATTATTTACCATACAAATAATAGTTCAATAGTTTCACTCATATCGTATTACATCAATATTATATAGGTATCACATAATTACAGTCATTACGCATAATGTGTCTAATTCTCATAGTATAGTACTGTCTTACTCTCACACCATTTACATAAATGCATAAAGATCATACTCTCTGTTAAGCCCTTTTGGATGTAGCGTCTGCAGGGTATGGATCCAAAATTTCTCCTTCTTTTGGAGCTGTAGGAGTCTGTTGCCCCCCCGTCGTGGGGGGGCAACAGACTCCAATACAAGAAATCTGAGGGATGCAGCGGTATGTCTGGCCAATTTGAAATGAGCTGGAACTGGTAATTTAACCATTTCCTTCCTGACTGTAGATTTATGTTGACTTATTCGATCTCTGATCGGCTGTATTGTTTCCCCTATGTATGCCAGCCCACACGGGCATTTGATCATATATATCACATATCCTGAATCACACGTATAGTGGCCACGAATATCAATGCTCGAGCGTAATACGCACTGATGTGTTTACACACCCACACTCAGGAAAAAAATTTGATATTCGTGGCCACTATACGTGTGATTCAGGATATGTGATATATATGATCAAATGCCCGTGTGGGCTGGCATACATAGGGGAAACAATACAGCCGATCAGAGATCGAATAAGTCAACATAAATCTACAGTCAGGAAGGAAATGGTTAAATTACCAGTTCCAGCTCATTTCAAATTGGCCAGACATACCGCTGCATCCCTCATATTTCTTGTATTGGAGTCTGTTGCCCCCCCACGACGGGGGGGCAACAGACTCCTACAGCTCCAAAAGAAGGAGAAATTTTGGATCCATACCCTGCAGACGCTACATCCAAAAGGGCTTAACAGAGAGTATGATCTTTATGCATTTATGTAAATGGTGTGAGAGTAAGACAGTACTATACTATGAGAATTAGACACATTATGCGTAATGACTGTAATTATGTGATACCTATATAATATTGATGTAATACGATATGAGTGAAACTATTGAACTATTATTTGTATGGTAAATAATTAATACCATGTAAGAAGTAGGTGTGTCTCTGTTATGGGACAGGTTAAATAGGATATGATGTCATTGTGAGAATAGATGCTTGACAAAGGGGCGGGAGCTCCGAAACGTTGCATGTTTTGCATGACTACATGTATACTGGTAAAATTCATTTTTTCTTTACCTTGAAATTGGTCTGGACTTTTTTGTTATATATATATATATATATATATATATATATATATATATATATATATATATATATATATATATATATATATATATATATATATATTATATATATATATATAATATTAAATATATTTGAATTTAAGGGAGTTTAAAAAAATTCACATGAAATCACAATTCGACCCTTGATACATGTGCCTTCCTGTGTTTGAAGGCAGGGTTTTTGGAGAAAATCGTATTCTCATACTTAAAAGTATAGGAGCTTTGACCAGGCTAAGGCTCTACATTTTTCTTCCAAAGCCACATCTGGTTTCTGGTGGGCCTCCATTTGGACAACCCTGTTCTGAAAGATCCATAGAAGTTCAAACCTTTGTTTTTTACAATTTTTTTTTTTATTTTTAGCAGCTATTATTGACATGGTTTACTAGTTTACTAGTTTTGGTAGTAATAATAACAAGGCATAAGCACAAGTACACGAAAAACTTGGTTAATTAAGACAATACTTAAGTGGTTGAGTTGAGTCCCAATGTTTCTTTTAAAAAAGTCTTTGCAGGCATCCTCAACCTTTTTTTCCCATGAGCCACATTCAAATATAAAAAAAGTTGGACGGCAACACAAGAATGCAAAAGGGTCCTGTGGCCTGGCAGCCTACAGGAGACTTGGTTTGGCAGTACACCTGCTTTTATAACACCAAAACTTGCCTCCAAACCTGTAATTAAAAAATAAGCACCTGCTTTGACGCCACTGGGAGCAACAGCTAAGGGGTTGGTGAGCCACATGTTGCTCAATGATGAGCGAATCTGTCCCGTTTTGGTTATGAGCCACAAGTTGGGGATCACAAATTTATAACTTACTGACAGTATCTCTTGCCTTGCTTAGTATCAATAGCTTCTTCTAAACTGAAATGAGGTGACTCCCATCACCTCACTACACAATATTCTGCATCTCATATTATAAACACATTTTAGAAGTAGTTGTCTGTTAAACCACTTGAGATATTAAATTGTAGTACATCTCTCTTGTGTATTTTTGAATTTAAAATACAGCTAAAAGCATAAAAAGAAATAAGATTGTGACAGGCCAATTCCTGTAATTTCAGGGAGCTTCTGAGTAACAGATGTGTTGAGTTGAATGAGTTGGATAAGAACAAGAGCCCCAGAAACGTTCCTTGAGGACTATAGAGATAGTAACAAATATTGAGAGAATATCATTTGAACTTCATGGCATCTTATTCCTTCTGCTCACTTCCTCTGTCCTTATATATGATATTGAAATCAGAGACATCAGAGAATTGGGTATTGTAGGGCAGCTGATGATACCTAAGAGCTTACATTGCTATTCCACGGGTATTTAACTATAAAACAAGGTTTATAGGGATGTCATTAATATTATGTAGGGACCTATAGGATTTGCTATGTTCCTATGGCTTTAAATCCCTACCCTTCCTCCTTTTCCCTAGTTGTTGGGCAAAAGCCCATGGGACAAATTTACTAAAGGGTGCAGCGGCTAACGTTGGCGAAATTCGCCAGCGTGATGTCATTTCGGCACTTCCACGATTTACTAATGGTAGCTGGTGTAATTTCACTGGCGTAATTTCGCCAAGGAGATAGACTCTGGCGCAACTTCGCCCTCTAACGCCAGGCAAATTTTCGATAGTGTTACTACGCAAAATCACTAATTTTTTGATATTACTGAATGTTACCTCGCCAGACTTGCCTTCGCCACCTCAGACCAGGTGAAGTGCAATAGAGTAGATAGGACTTCCTCAAAAAAAAGTCCCAAAAAATGCTGGCCTTTTTTCCTATTTAAAGGGTGAAAGACTGAAAAAGATCGTAAATTTTTTTTGGGGTACCCTCCTTCCATTTGCTAACATATGGCCCCCTAAACTATACTGTGGGCACATGTATAGGGCAATATAACAACTTTACATAATTTTATTAAGGTTCTCTGGCCTTGTGTAGTGTAATGTATTTGCTGCAGCATATATGGCCATTGTACTTTAACTGCACGCCATATGCTAATTAGCCAGCGCTAGCATAACTTCGAACTGCTGAGCTTAATTTTGCTCGCGTAATTTCACCAGCATTCGTTACCCTGTGCGCAACTTCGGATCTTCGTGAATTAGCGTTGTCCAGACGAATTTACGCCTGGCGAAGTGGTGCGATGTGTGGGAAGCCATCGCTGGCGAATGTTCGCCGGTTAGTGAATTTGCCCCCATGTATCTGGTTTATATTTACATAACCAGTGTTATTGGCCAAGAGGTGTAATGACCACTTCCTACCACACTTCGATTTAGTGTTTGGAAAGGGGTGGATCTTCCTCTTTGGTTGCTGGTGTCCTGATCGACTGGTTGTTCCCATTGAGCCTGGGTACACTAAGGCCCAGTAAAGCCATTGCCCTAAAGGGACCTGAACCTTTAGTTTTAAGTCGGGAACTACGGAACCCCGTGAACGAGGTTTAGCTAGAACAGGATAGATCTGTTATAGACTTTCTAGGAGAGTAAGATAGAAAGATAGACAGCTTATATAGAAAGAGCAGTTGTGTGCTCCATCAAGGACCTGTAGCAGGGAGTAGCTTCCCAAAAGGCTTCTCTGTATGCCTTTAGTGAAGGGACCACAGTGGATAGGGTGTTAGACTTAGACTCCTTCTCCCTGACCATTCCACTGGATGGGATCCAGACCACTTTGAGGTATATCTGCCTGAGGGAATTGATGTACTCTTTGACTGCAATGCCTTATGGGAGTCAAAACCTTTATGTTGTGTCATCTGACTGTTCTACCAACATCCCATGTTACACCTGCTGATACCTCAAATCTATGTATGTAAACCTAGGGTCATTGTCTTGGACTAATAAATCAACCTTTTTTGTTTCACCATAAGAACCTCCTGGCGTCCAATAATTCCAATTTTGCTATACAGTAGCCTGAGAGTTGTAGTTCTACTACACCTTTATGGGAATTTTCCACTTAGCGAAGGCCCTGATCCTGAAGTGTGAGTCACGATGTAACCCATGCTCTGAATAGCCCAGATTAGCGTTACAATTAGGGGCACATTTACCTAGGGTCGAATTTTAATTAACCCTCGATATACGACCGTCAAAGTAAAATCCTTCGACTTCGAATATCGTAGTCAAAGGATTTACTGCTATTCATACGATCAAAGGAATAATCATTCGATCGAATGATTAAATCCTTCGAATCTAATGATTCGAAGGATTTTAATCCATCGATCGAAGGATATTCCTTCGATCAGGAAATTGTTAGGAAGCCTATGGGGACCTTCACCTTAGGCTAACATTGGCCTCGGTAGGTTTTAGGTGGTGAACTAGGGGGGTCGAAGAATTTTTTAAAGAGACAGTACTTCGACTATTAAATGGTCGAACGATTTTTAGTTCGAATCGTTCGATTCGAAGTCGAAGGTCGTAGTCGAAGGTCAAAGTAGCCCATTCGATGGTCGAAGTAGCCATATTCCACCATTCGAAATTCAAACTTTTTTTCCTCTATTACTTCACTATTACTTCACTCGAACTAAGTAAATGGGCCCCTTACACTGATTTTTGGAAAGAAACTTGTTTTCTAAAAGTAACGCTCAATGCTATGTACTATAATTGGGGGGACATTTTTGATTTGCTGTTCTTGTGTTTGCATGGAGAAGGATAAATACTTCCTTTATACTAGTATACAGCAGTCTTTGGTTAATTTGACCATGACAATGGAAGAGATAAAGGGTCTCATCATTTGTGTGCACAACTCTATAAAATAAAAAACATAATCGTTGAAAAACCATGCACAAAATACAAGTACTTTGTGCATGAATAAGTATTTTGGCCTATTATTGTAACAAGTTACAGTGTAAAACGCTCTAAGACACAAAGGATAATTTACGTCTGCCCTTGACCAAGTGTAAAGTACA
Source organism: Xenopus laevis (assembly GCF_017654675.1). Taxonomy (NCBI): domain Eukaryota; kingdom Metazoa; phylum Chordata; class Amphibia; order Anura; family Pipidae; genus Xenopus; species Xenopus laevis. The sequence continues at coordinate 169,607,786 of NC_054373.1, forward strand.
GGGTTGTCTTTGCACCTGCAAACTAACAGGCAAACCTTTACAGCCCACCCATATGATGGCTATTTTGACCTGCAATCTGCACCTACATCCTTCACCAGGATCTGGGTCTGCTGTGTGTGGTTTTTATGCCACCATGACAACAGTTGTATTGATATTCAATATTTTACACTTTATAAGTGTATATGAACAATAAAGAAAAATTTGAGGTCACTTCCCATGTGGTCTTTGAACTTTAGCACCTAAAATGAAGATCATGCATCATAATACAGGTTCTGAATACAGATATGGGATCCGATATCCGGAAACACATTATCCAGAAAGTTCCGAATTACAGAAAGGCTGTCTCCCATAGACTCCACTTTAATCAAGATTTTTAAAAACTATTACTTTTTCTCTGTAATAATAAAACAGTAGCTTGTGCTTGATCCAAACTAAGATATAATTAATCCTTATTGGAAGCAAAACCAGCCTATTGGGTTTATTTAAAGGGATCCTGTCATCGGAAAACATGTTTTTTTCAAAACGCACCAGTTAATAGTGCTACTCCAGCAGAATTCTGCACTAAAATCCATTTCTCAAAAGACCAAACAGATTTTTTTATATTCAATTTTGAAATCTGACATGGGGCTAGACATTTTGTCAATTTCCCAGCTGCCCCTGGTCATGTGACTTGTGCCTGCACTTTAGGAGAGAAATGCTTTCTGGCAGGCTGCTGTTTTTCCTTCTCAATGTAACTGAAGGAGTCTCAGTGGGACATGGGTTTTTACTATTGAGTGTTGTTCTTAGATCTACCAGGCAGCTGTTATCTTGTGTTAGGGAGCTGTTATCTGGTTACCTTCCCATTGTTCTTTTGTTTGGCTGCTGGGGGGAAAAGGGAGGGGGTTGATATCACTCCAACTTGCAGTACAGCAGTAAAGAGTGATTGAAGTTTATCAGAGCACAAGTCACATGAATTGACAAAATGTCTAACCCCATGTCAGATTTCAAAATTTAATATAAAAAAATCTGTTTGCTCTTTTGAGAAATGGATTTCAGTGCAGAATTCTGCTGGAGCAGCACTATTAACCGATTCATTTTGAAAAAAATGTTTTTTCCCATGACAGTATCCCTTTAATGTTTACATGATTTTCTAGTAGACATAAGGTATGAAGATCCAAATTAAGGAAAGATCCGTTATCCTGAAAACCCCAGTTCCCAAGCATTCTGGATAACAGGTCCCATACCTGTACCAGCATTGTCAGTTGTGTTGCAGGAGGTCATGTTTTCCTGAAGATCTAAGTAAATGAATCCATAAGTTAAACTTTGCCACTACATCTGAATTTTATGAAACTTGAGATAAAAATGTTTTTTTAAGTAATGCGCTTTCATTGTTTTCTCTTTTTCTTTGAGAATCCTGTAGGGACTTAAAATCTTGGTTTCATTTAGCCAGTGCAGAACTAGCAACGCAAATAATCTTCTCCAGTCTGCATGAATGAATTGATCCAATAAGAACGAAGCAAGAGTAATGTGATTTGGCTTATCTTTTATTTATTGTAGCATTTAGCATCGAGTCAAAATATAAACACTGAAAAAATTATAACAGGAAAGACGCGTTTTCATCGGAAATTAAATGAATCATTTCTTCTACAATGATTCAGAATTGAACTTCTGACGTGAACCCTGCCGTTTACGAGAAATCGGTATCAATTAGTTACAAAACAGCCAGATAGAGAATTAAAATATTTGCTGTTGGTTAGTACAGTAGATATGCTCATCTCACAAGATTTCTCCAGAAGAAAACAAGAATAGCTAAAAGGGTGTGTAGGGACCTATAGGATCTATTAGGCTCCTATAGAGTTAATCCCCTACCTTTGCTTAAGTTCTCTTTTCCCTTGTTATTGGGCCAAGCCCTTCTAACTGGTAAAGTGTAACATCCACACCTATTGGACAAAGAGTGTAATGACACTCCCCTGCCACACTGCTATATAGTGCTGTGTAGGGAGTGGCCTCTTCCTTTTTGGCTCCTGGTGTCTGTGCTGCTAGGTGTTTCCCATTGAGCCTGGGATCACCAAGGCCCCAGTAAAGCCATTTACCCCAAAGGGACCTGTACCTTTGGTGCTGAAGTCGGGAACCAGGCAATCCCATGAATGAGGATTAGCTATCATTAGGGCAGATCTGTAATAGTCTCTCTAGGAGAGAGAGATAGCCAGATTAAGGTAGTATGAGCAGTTCTGTGCTCCAACAAGGAGAATAGCAGGGAGTAGCCTCCCAAAGGCTTTTAAGGTGCCTTTAGTGTAAGGAACTCAGTGATAGGGAATTCAGTTTAGCAGAGCACTGCCTGACCCCTACTTGATCGATCCTGTTTCACTTTGGTCGCTGGTCTTTGGGAGTGAGATATTCTTCCTACTGTTTGACTTGAGGAGTGACATCTGTACATGCTGCATCATCATCAAGCTATCCTTTCTCCTCTGTGATATGCTAACTCCTACTACAACTCCTGCGTGAGTAAACCTGTGGTCAATTGCTTGCATATTGTTGTGCTAAATAAACCATCTCACTTGTTTTCACTATCTATGAACCTCCTGGCGTCCATTAATCTATCTTTTACACTAATTAGCCTGTGGGTTGTAGTTTTACACCATCTTAAAGGGGAAGCTTCCATTTAGCGAAGGCTCCGCCCTGAGTGTAGTTTCACAGTGTAACCCATGCTCATACACTAGCTGGACACCCTTAACCCCTAATTGGCGGGATAGGTCAAGAAAGCGTTACAGGTGGTTCACCTTTAAGTAAATTTTTAGTATGTTATAGAATGGCTTATTCTAAGCAACTTTTCAATTGGTCTTCATTATTTAGAGTTTTTTTAATTATTTGCATTTTTCTTCTGACTCTTTCCAGCTTTCAAACGGGGTCACTGAATTCTCAGTAAGGCTACAAATGTATAGTTGTCGCTACGTTTTAATTACTCATATTCAAATTCCAGCCTCTTTGTCAAATCAATGCATGGTTGCTAGGGTAATTTGGACCAAAAACACGTTATTTCTTCTACTTAGAAACTTAGAAAATAATGTCTGTGGGAGGATGCCTTAAAGGGCTGTTTTGCCTTTAAGTGAACTTTTAGCATGTTATAGAATGGCTACTTCTAAGCAACTTCTCAACTGGTATTTATTTTTTATAGTTGTTTAATTATTTCCCTTTTTCTTCTGACTCTTTCCAGCTTGCAAATGGGGGTCACTGACCCCATATAAGAAACAAATGTTGTGTAAAGCTACAAATTTATTGTTATTGCTACTTTTTATTACTCATCTTTCTATTCAGGCCTCTCCTATTCATATTCCAGTCTCTTATTCAAATCAGTCCATGGTTGCTAGGGGAATTTGGACCCTAACTACCAGATGACTGAAATTGCAAACTGGAGATCCGCTGAATAAAAAGCTAAATAACTAAAAAACCACAAACAATAAAAATATTGCAAATTGGCTTAGAACAAGTTAACACAAACGGTGAACAACCCCTTTGATGCATCTATTTTTTAAAGATTTGAAGACCACTGCTAATTCCAGGACATGATGTGCTGATGTTAATCTACAAATAACAATTTATCAGCACACAAAGGCAATCACAAGTGGGTTAACTACTGCACATTTATTAAAAGAACACAGCATTTTGGGGGCATGCCCCTTCGTCAAGCACAGGCCGGGACTGGCAATCTGTGGGTTCTGGCAAATGCCAGAGGGGCTGCTATAAGGTCCCATAGAGAGTCAGTATTTAGTGGGCTGGTGGGGCTGTTTGGGCCTCTGTGTACCTGAAATGCCAGGGCCTATTTTAATTCTCAGTCCAGACCTGGTCAAGCATACCCAAGCACCAGGCTATTCCAATGGAAGGGGACGACGAGTACTTGTGGTTAGTGATGAGTGAACCACGCTTCACCATAAAATTCACAAAACTGCCAAAAAATTTGCGAAATGGTGAAAAGTTTGCAAAATATTTTTTTCTCCTTTCAAATGCAATGGGCATTTTTTCATGGTGACTTTTTTGTCTTGGCGATTATTTTGTTTCGGTGAATTTTTGTCCAAATTCATTAAAGTCATGGGCATTTTTTCTCTGTGACTGTTTTTTGTCACGGCTACTTTTTGCAAATTGTATCGTGCCGAATTTATGACGAAGTTACGTGAAAAAAATTGCAGATGACGACGCCTGGTGAAAAAATTTGCTCATCCCTACTGATGGTATATAGTTATGTACTGATGTAAACCTACCCAATATCCATCATGTTTAGAAATATGGAGGCCTGGTTACTGGTTGGCCATGGGCTCCCAGGAGGACTCTGTTGAGGATCCTTAAAAAAACATAAGGAATTGGACCAGATACAGCAAGTTCCTGAATCCAAGCTGGTGTAGCGGTATAGCTGGATTCTGAATTAAGTTTGAGTTAATGAAATAGCAACAGAAGCAGTTGGAGATCTGCTCAAACAGAGAGTCATTGAGCTACTGCAAGAGAAGAACCAAAAGTGGAAGCCCTATTGATAATAGTGATATAAGTCCTGCAGAAGTGATACCCACATGAGACTCACTCAAAGATTCTTTATAAGTGAGCAAGGGTAATAAAATATTTCTATCCAGTACTTATTTAAAAATAAAATTATAGACTGTGCTACAGCATCAAAGATTCACATGAAGGGGTTTTTAAAATATATGATGTTCTCCAACATATTCCTAAAAAGGTGGAGGCACCATGCCAGGTTGTATAAGGAATTCAGTCTCTCCATACAACACCACAGCTACCCTTAGGTGTCCCCTTTTCCAGGGTCGGTGTCATACACAGATACTCCCAAAAGGTGTATATAATTCACAGATGCTATGTTCGCAAAAAATATATGTACCGTATATACTCGAGTATAAGCCGACCCGAGTATAAGCCGAGGTACCTAATTTTACCTACGAAACTGGGAAAACTTATTGACTCTAGTATAAGCCTAGACACAACTACAGCCCTGTCTCCCAGCAGCGCACATTCTGCCAAAGCGACCCCCCCAGCGATCAACCGGACTTCTTTGCAAAGTTGATGGTGACAGAGATTACAGATTACTATGTGCATTGTCCCACTGTCCCACTACCATGTGCAGAGGGTGCTGTGTGATATTGCCATCACTGTTAATCCTTCATATAACCAACAGATGGCGCTGTGTGATATTGCAGTCACTGTTATTCTTTCATATAACCAACAGAGGGCGCACTGTTATTCTTTCATATAACCAACAGAGGGCATTGTGGGATATTGCAGTCTCTCCCCAAGTGAACTGTTGGTATAGGAATGATTAAAAGTGACTGCAATCTCAGCTTCTCTGGTCGGGTACCGCTGACCCGAGTATAAGCCGAGGTAGACTTTTTCAGCACATTTTGGATGCTGAAAAACTCGGCTTATACTCGGGTATATACGGTAATATTTGTTCTTTTAAATGAACTAAAATTGAGCAAAAGAAAGTGCATAGTAGAATTTGTATTTGCTAAATACAATGGAAAGTACAGGAAACATTTGCTGAATGCAGGAAAAAATTGCTTCCTTTTATAAACAATGCATTTTTACCAATGTCTTTATTTAGAACAACATCTTTTTAGCTGCTGTCTGAAGGTAATGTATGTCATTAATAAATGCTGTGTCATGGTCATCAATAGAACATGAATGGCTGGCATGAATTCAAAGGCGAAATCATCAAAAAGGAAGCACACTATGAAATAATTAGTGATGGGCGAATTTGGGGCGTTTTGCTTTGCCGAAAAATTCACGAAACGGCGCAGGCGTCTCGTCCGTTTTTTTTAGATGCTGGTGTCTCTTTTTGGCGAAATTGCGCCGGAGTCCAAAAAAACGGACCGCCGTCAATTAATTTGTGAAACCGCAGTGGAAATTCATCCATTTTTTTTGACGCTGGCGAATTTCCACTGCGGCTTCACAAATTTATTCGCCGGCGGTCCGTTTTCCACTGCAGTTTCGCAAATTTATTCGCCAGCGGGAAATTGCGGGAATTCGCCAAGAATTCGCACTCCATCACTAGAAATAATGTTTTTTTGATAAAAAAAAAATAATAAACTTAAGTATTATCTTTTTATTTGTAACATGTTTCTTTATTGGTCCCTATTTTTTGATTGAGGCATCTACATGCAGCAGTCACTCAGAACATCTAAAATGCTGACTTAATAATGACTGTTCTTCAGCAGCCAACAGCCAAGAATTATGGAGTTGCTTTTTCATTTCCCTTGGACCAGGCGATAGCTCCTGAGTTCCCTGTGTTGGTATGAGCAGCAAATTTGCATCTAAAGCAATGATCCCCAACCAGTGGCTGGTGAGTAGTGATAAGCAAATTTTTTCGCCAGCCATGAATTCATGGCCATCTGGTAATTTTTTTGCGAAACTGCGGAAAATTGGGCGCAACAAAAAAGTGGCAGAGACAAAAAAGCCGTCATAAGAAAAAATGCCCATTGACTCGAAAGAGACAAAACAGTTGCAGAGACAAAAAAAGTTGAGAAAAAAAACTCCCATTGTTGCAAGTAAAAAAAAGTTTGACGCCAATTGACTTCAATACTTTTCGCAAATTTTTCACCTTTTCGCAAATTACTTTGCAGTTTTGTGAATTGTTCTGAAAAACGAAACGGGACAGATTCGCTCATCACTACGTGTGAGTAACATGTTGCTCACCAACCCATTGGATGCTGCTCCCAGTGACCTCAAAGCAGGTGCTTATTTTTCAATTCCAGGCTTGAAGGTTTAATTGTACAAAAATCAGATGTACTGCCAAACAGAGTCTCCTGTAATCTGCCTGCCCTCAAAGTGGCTACCAAATAGCCAATCACAGACCATATTTGGCACCCCAGGAAATTGTTTCATCCTTGTGTTGCTCCCCAACTGTTTTTCACATTTGAATGTGGCGCACAGGTAAAAAGGGTTGGAGACGCCCTCTCATGTCATACATCGAAAATTGCTTTGGACTTACATTGAAGTGCGTGTGCAACTGCATTCATTTTAATGCATTGGCTGCAATTGTGTTGGGCCCAAGTCCCCCGGGCATGTGCATCAATGCTGGAATTCTGGGGAGAAATGTTGCATTATGGGAAAAAACATGGAAACTACACTTGAAATTGAACTTTGCTTACTATACTTGTAGTTGTCAATGACCCTTAGAGAGATTAGGAAGCACTGAGGTTATGTATTTAGTCAATGTAGCCTACTGGGTTACCTTTGTCCTGGAAAACCAGCTAAGATGTATCTGATCATTCTCCTCATGCCCAGATGGTTTTGCTGTAGAAAAAGAGGTCAATGCTTTGCATTACCTACTGTACTCTATATCTTTCTCTCTACAAAGTTCAACATTTTCCAGGATTCATCAGGGATTACAGTGTCAGACTGGGGTGTCCGGGGGCCCACCGTTGCTGCCACCTCAGGGCCCCCAAAACAGCCACAAGATTCTCTGTATGTCCAACCCAACACTACCCCCACCTGGTGTGCACAGGGGCTACCACTTCAGGGGCCTTCCACCCCAGCCGCAACATGCTCTACATGGCAAACCCAACGTCTCCCCCCTTTGCACATGCACATGCTCTTGCCTTGTACAGATGGAGCTACTTGGATTTCTGTGTTAAATGCATCATGACTTAGGATTAATTGAAGAAACTGTGTTATCTAAAGTCATTTTAACTCATTTAATGCATTTAACCTTTTCATTAGCATACCAAAGCGCCATTGTTAACAATCGGGAATGCTTTAATTAGATGGGATGCTGTGATGCAGTTTTCTGTGTTAAATGGGATAAATGGGTTAAATGTGTTTAGATATTCTCTGTTAAACATACGGACCAAACTGGCTTCATCTGTACCTTTTGCTGAATCTAAGATGGGGGCCCACAGGTACCAGTACACAGTTTACATGGGTCGACAGGTCCCACTGGGGTTTTTCCCGTGTCCCACCAGCCCAGTCAAACCCTGGATTAACAAAATAACAAAATGTTCTTAGTTTGTATAGTAGACACATTTTCACCCATGATATAGATTAAAATATTGGCTCTTTAATCCTATACAATGGCAATGTACATACAATCCTATCTGATCATTTGTGTTTTTCTTCTGCAAAACAAATTCCTTGATGCCATCAGAGACGTTCTTACAGAGAATACAAATCCACCTCTTGCATTCGAAACATCATTCTAAAGGTTACATCACTGAAGTCCATTCAGCTGAAACGGCTAGATCCTGTGAGATGTTTGCAGTCTGGTTCCCATCATCTGGAATGCTCAAAGGACTCGCTCATTTTTATGCCGGTGAAAGGAATTTTTATTTGAGAAAACAGCAGAATACTGTTAATAGACTGCATGCATATAATATTAAGAGAGTAAAAAATAACTGCCAGTTGCAAATTGTTTTAGATTTCTATTGTCCACATCATACTAAAGATAATGTGACCTGCCAACATATTTATTGAATTCAGAGAATTAGACTTGTGATTATCAATGCCAGAAAACACTAGTGGGGCACATTTACTAAGCGAGAGTGAAGGATTCGAATGAAAAAAACGTTGAATTTCAAAGTATTTTTTTGGGTTCTTCGACCATCGAATAGGCTACTACGACCTTCGACTTCGACTTAGATTCGAACTACAAATCGTTCGACCATTCGATAGCTGAAGTACTGTCTCTTTAAAAAATACTTTGACTAAAACACTGATTCAGTCTCTCATCATCTCCCGCCTTGATTACTGCAACTTACTCCTCACAGGTATTCCAACAAGTCACCTTTCACAACTCCAATCTGTTCTAAACGCGGCCGCTAGACTCATTCATCTAGCTCGCCGCTCAACATCAGCTGCTCCCATATGTATGTCCCTTCACTGGCTCCCAATCTCTTCTAGAATCAAATTCAAATTACTTACACTCACATTCAAGGCCCTTAATAATGAAACCCCTCCCTATATTTCATCTCTAATCTCCAAATACACTCCTTCACGAAACCTACGCTCTGCTTCTGATCTTCGCCTCACTTCTCCTCTGGTCACTTCTGCCCATTCTCGTCTACAAGACTTCTCTCGGGCTTCTGCTTTTCTCTGGAACTCTCTGCCACAAGCTGTCAGACTTTCTCCTTCCTTCCAAACTTTCAAGCGCTCCTTAAAGACCCATCTGTTTAAAGAGGCCTATTCGTTGTACCTTAATTAATCATTGCTGTATCAAAAATGACAATGTGTTTATATAATCCTAATGTCTCAATTGTACCCTAACCTTTTAGTTTGTAAACCCTATTGTACTCTGTAATCCTTGTCTGTTATCCACCATTTATTCCCTGTTTGCTATAACTGCAGTAAAGCACTGCGTATCTTGACAGCGCTATATAAATAAATGATGATGATGAAAATGATGATGACTACATACTTCGGCAGTTAAAACCTACCGAGGTACAATGTTAGCCTATGGGGACCTTCCCCAGCACTTTCCTAACATTTTTTTGATAGAAGAAAAATCCCTCGATTGATCGCTTAAAATCGTTTGAATCTTTCAATTCGAAGGATTTTATCTTTTGATTAAACAATTTTTACTTTGATGGATCAATCGAAGGATTTGCGCTAAATCCTTTGAATTTGATATTAGAATTCGAAGGATTTAAATTCGAGGGTCGAATTAGAGGGTATATTAACCCTCGATAGTCGACCCTTGATAAATGTGCTCCTAGTGAGTTCCTTATCTTACCTTTAATTCCTGATCAATGCCTACGGGCAGAGACACACGTGGAGAATCAGGGAGATCCAGAAGCCCGGGCGACTAATCTCCCCGAACTGCCTTCCCGTTGGCTAGAATCTAAATCACCGGCGGGATGGAACTCAGAGCGCTTTGTTTTCCAAAGTCGCACAAAGTTACCTCTTGAAACTTTGGGCGACTTTGGAAAACGAAGCTCTCCGAGTGCCATCCCGCTGGCGATTTAGATTCTAGCCGGCGCAAAGGCATTGCAGGGACATTAGTTGCCCAAAGGCTGGGTGACTAATCTCCCCAAATCTCAATGTGTGTCTCTGCCCTAAACCTTTATTTTTCTGTGATTGTTTTTTTCCAAAATTTTTTGATCTTTTTTTTATTCTCAGTAGCAGCTTTTTAATTTGTGATCACATTCTTTCAAAAAATAAAAATCTCACCACCGAAAACAAGTGAATGCATGAATCATGGCATAATCCCAAAAGGAAAATGAATTGCCTCCAAATGACAGATTTTAGGAATTTCCAGTTATGTCACACAAGCTCCACAATGGAAAATAGCAATAGGGTCAGTATGGGCAGTATTTCACCAGTAAAGTACCAGCCAAAGACATGGCCTCTATTACAAATTACCAGCAAGGTTCTTGCTCTGTAGAAGTGTCATTGAAGCGCACTGTAATGAGAGAATTTTTATAAATGGTGGCTCAGGGTAAAACTTTTGATGGAAAAGTCATGTATGAAGTTGTTTGGTAGGAAAGAGCTCTTGAACCCAATATGAGAACTTCCTTTATTATAGCCAGGGGTGGAATATGTACACAAATACTAATAACCGATAAGATCTCTGCTTCAGGTAAGATTGTTGGAAGCCTGGCCAGCTTGCAAAGCATGATCTGTTGTTGACCAAGTGGTTCAATGTTTGAGCTCGTTTATTAGAGCAAATAAAACCAGGGGTCCCCATTTTGTTGGTTGAGATGCAGAATCATGGTATGGATGCAGATGCTTGCTTCCTTTGCTCAAATTGTGATGTATATCTTATTCTCTTACAAACCTTATCTGTAATAAAGTTTTGCTTAGCATACTAGGTGTGGTTTGTAAATTATTTCCGAGACTTTTAGAACCATAATCAAAACAGGCACGAAATGCATAAGCTTGTTTTGCACATCCACTGCCTGTTTGAATCACGATGTATTCCCTAATATAAAACAAATAGATATTTATATAAGACGAAAAGGCAAAATGCTTAGTAAAATACATTTACACAATGCACCATAAATCCTGCCCTGGGGTACCTAGGTGGTCTTCCAACTCTTGGCACAGTCTCTACCCAGGACACAGTCCTACACTCCATTCTTGGTGGACCCACAGTCACAGTCCAAAGAACTCTTTACCCCAGGTAGTGCTACCTTCCCCCTATGCCTCTACTTTGAATAGAGGCCTTAAATAGCTTTTAGGGTGCCAAATGTGACACAAAGGTAGCAAATTCTGGGATCCTTCCAATACCTTTACCTCAGTCAGATCACTCACGAGAGCTCACGCAGAGCTTGTATCAGCAATACCCTTTCCTCAGGCCAAAACTCACGAAGGGCTCACACAGAAATTATACAGGCATTCACAGCTCTCACAGAAATCTTCAGGCCAACTCCAACACCCCTCCTGAGTGTGAGTACTTCCAAGCCTCTTTCCTTGGAATTCATCTCCAGGCATCTCTTATTGGGGTCTCGTTATCGATGAGCCCAAACAAGGCATCGCCACCCATGTGGTTTCTCTCCATAACCCGGGCCTGGTGCTGCCAGCACCCCAGAAGGAACAGTCACTCCATTCTCCTTGAAATTGAACGTAGACTGAACATTGAACACATGGCATCTAAGCTATATGAAGAAATTACACAACCGTGACACCTTCTGGCCTAACCAGCAATCTGTCAAGGCACACCTCCCTTATCAATTTTAGGTCCAGCACTATGCTGGCCAGGCAGGGGATTTTCAACCGTGTGGTACTTTTAGGACCATAGGTGAACTTAACCCCATGGGTCTCTACATCCATTACCCATTTATGCCCCCAACCCCCTTCTACTCACTTCACTTAGCCCTGTCCCCTTTTTAATTATTCTTATTGGCTGTTTGAGCAGAAAGTTACCAGATTTAACAGGGGATTTACCAATCTACTGGTCCTTATGGTAGAAAAAAGTCAGAACATCTAAAGTTGTTTATCCATTATCTATATGATCTAAATGATCTAAATGACCTTATGATCTATATGATCTAAATTATGCAGATCAAGGTGGTGATACCACAGTTTATGTTTCTTAAATTCCATTCAGCTGCTTATCTTGGCACTAATATGTATTGCTATTTCCTACCTGCATATATGTATATATATTTATATATACATGACAAATTACATAGAATTATAGAAGATGCTTGGTACTAAAGCTCCTGAAATGAGCTGCAGGCCCACAATTTATGTTATGTATCTAGCCATATATTCCAATGTTCCCCTACAAATAAATTACAGATGAAAAAATCACACGTTATGCAGTGTTTAAATCCTTGCAGCCCTAAATTAGGGATTTTACTTTCAACATTTACCAAAACAAAGGCTATTGAAATACCATCCTCATAATACTGGGCTAAAGACACTTCAGCCTGGCCATGCACAGTATAAGCTAATGCATATTGTGTTCAAGTTGAACAACATTTTTATGGGCATCATGTGAGAATGGGGTGCACTTTCATGTCCCTTATTGCTCTAGCTCAGGACTACCCAAGATTTTTTACCCATGAGTCACAATTTGTTGTAAAAATAGTTACAATTAGTACATTAGAGGGCATTATAGACCGCTATTTTCCATAAAAAGGATCACTGCACCAAAGGCCACCCCTTTAAAGGAGAACTGCGTATCTTGACAGCGCTATATAAATAAATGATGATGATGATGATGATGAGAACTAAAGCTTAACTTAAGAAGTAGCTAGAAATGTTGTACATTATGTTTTGGGTTTCTGTACCAGCCCAAGGCAACCACAGCCCTTTAGCAGTAAAGATCTGTGTCTCCAAAGATGCCCCAGTAGCTCCCCATCTTCTTTTCTGCTGATTCACTGCACATGCTCTGTGCTGCTGTCGCTTACTGAGCTTAGGGACCCACTCACAATATACAGTACACATAGAATATAAATGTCACAATATAAGGCTTATCAGTTATTAATACAGATAATTACTACATGGCAGCACAGAAACCAGTGCAACTAGCATCAGAATTTAATAATCAGCCCTGTAGCATCAGCTTATATTACAGGCCAACCTCATTTTCTGCTGGATAATTAGTGACGACCCCTAAGCTTAGCTTCTTAACAGCTGCTCAGAGCCCACTGAGCACAGACACTTTCCAAGATGGTGACCCCCTGTGACAAGTTTGAAGTCCTGGATCATTGCTGCTATTGACAAGCTGAAACTTTAGGCTGGTGCAATAAGTTCAGTATATAAAATATGGCATTTATTCCCACATTAATTTTTATGGTTTTGTTCTCCTTTAACTGTGTAAGTAACTAGTTGGGGCGCAACACAAGCAAAGCCTGAGTGGGCTGCTACTTTAGGGGCCTCTACACTCCACACATGTTTAATTTGAAAAGGTCTTTTATGCAGCTTTTTATGTCCAGGTCCCCTTTAAAGGGCATGTAAAGGCAAAAAAATAAAATCCCATTTTTACTTTCTTTAATGAAAATTCCAATATACTTTAATTAAAAAATGTGTACCGTTTTTATAAGAAACCTGACTATATGCAGTGAAATTCTCCCTTCATTTACTGCTGTGGAGAGGAATTGTCAGACGGTCCCTAACTGCTCTGCAGGGAAACAATCATACTTATGAACAGCAGGGGGAGCCCCCACCCAGCCATGCAGAACTCAAGCAGCTTTGTTTATGAAGATCCCTAAGCAGCCCAGACCACACTGAGCATGTGCACAGTCTTGGTCTTGCAAAGATGTTTAACAAAGTTTCAAGATGGTGACCCCCTGTAGCCAAGTTTGGAAGCATACATGTTGATTAGGCTTGTGGTGCAGTAAGTTCATGTTTATATTTAGTATACAAAATACAGCATTTTTAGCCTTATTCTATTTTAGACTTGACATGCCCTTTAAGGCTCTCATCTTACGTTATTGAGATCCCAGTTACCAAATCCATGGATTGTTTCTAGACCACCAGCTACAATGCTTAAAGCTTGTCCAGGGAACTGATGTCTCAATTCCCCATAACCCACTGCATTGATCACATGATATTTCATTATTACCCTCTGCACGGACATTATGGTACATGCAAGGAGTGCACCGTTTAACAGGTGGCCGGCACTGAAGATGGCAGGGATGCTCAATTAGTGGTGAGACTATTTCTGCTTGATGTCAACTGGCTTTTTATGTGTTTTTCAATGAATTGGCCCTTAGTGCTTTCCATTTTGTCAGAAGCTGCTAATTATCTAACAAGGACAAAAGAAGATCAGGTTCATTTTTAGCAAGTGTCAATGTACCTTATATTTAGCTGGTTTGTTAATTTGATGGCACAAAAGCATTAATGTATGCCAAATGTTAACTCACAGAGCATTTCCCTCAATGTTCTAAAGATTCCTTAAGTTTCAGAACAAAAAGGGAGCATAGATGTCAGCTATATATGTGCTGTAGATATCTGAAATAAATGAAACATCACTTAATGGGGGGTTGCCATAATAATGCTGAGTTTATTTAAAGATGGAAAGACATACCCTTTTCTCTCCAAGCTTCTTCTGGTGCTTTTATAGTGGAAATTAGTCAATGAGACATTTTTCCTGGTGTTCCCACGGGTTCCACCTTTCATAAGTCTATAATAGAAATGGTTTAAAAGGGTTGTTCACCTTTAAGTTAACTTTTAGCTTGTTTTAGAATGGCCCTTTCTAAGTAACTTTTCAATTGGCCTTCATTTTCTTCTTTTGAAAGTTTATGAATTATTTACCTTCTGCTGACCCTTTTCAGCTATCAAATGCTCCATAAGGCTACAAATGTATTGTTATTGCTACTTTTTATTACTCATCTTTCTATTCAGGCCTCTCCTATTCATATCCTAGTCTCTTATTCAAATGCATGGTTGATGGGGTAATTAGGACCTTAGCAACCAAATTGCTGAATTTGCAAACTGGAGAGCTGCTGAATAAAAAGCTTAATAGCTCAAAAACCACAAATAATAAAACGTGAAAACTGTATGCAAATGTAAAGGTTAATTTAAAGGTGAACAACCTCTTTAATGAGAGTATTACATGCCTATGTCCTACACAGACCAACCAAAGCAAATACAAAAGACCCATTTGTACCCAGTTGAGGAACTTTGTTTCTGGGGAAAAAAACTGGTGGTAACATATAGAATATGTCTGTTTGTATTAAGTCAGAAATGTTTTGGTTTATTGCTTACTATTCTGAGAGCCATGAGATTGGTTTATAGACATTTCTATCATTAGTTGCTTTTGCAGAAGTTTGCGTATTCCATCCCGCTATGATCCGCTGTCCTTTATTAAATTGCTCCCACTGCCGTGCTGCAGTCATGGGCAAGAAATAAACAGAGGACATACTGTATTTATGACATATATGGGGTTCGCTTGGAGGGGCTCCGGGGTCAGTAAGAAAAGGCAAGTGATATTGGGTTGCGCCATTGGGAGTGAGCAGAAGACAAATGGCAAATACTGTAAATTGGTAAGATAAAAAAAAGTGTTTGTCCAGTTATGTTGAGAATGCAAAGCTCAATAATGTACCATATAACAAACTAAATCCTATCAGGCGGGTTAGAGAATATTCAAATGCATATTTAAAAATAGCAGCTTAAGTGAACAGTGTGTGCAACATAATGTCATGGGGATCATGCACTGCTGTTTCTCTGCCTTTAATCAAGATACCATACCTGTCTACTAAGCATACATAGCAAAATATGCAGAGCAGTATCCACTGCAGAGCATAATATGTAGATTTGTGTCCATTACATAGCATAATATGCAGAGCCTTGTCCATCGCATAGCATAATATGCAGAGTGTACCCATTGCATAGCATAATATGCAGAGCCATGACCATTGGATAGCATAATATGCAGAGCCATGTCCATTGGATAGCATAATATGCAGAGCCATGTCCATTGGATAGCATAATATGCAGAGCCATTTCCATTGGATAGCATAATATGCAGAGCCATGTCCATTGCATAGCATAATATGCAGAGCTGTGACCATTGCATAGCATAATATGCAGAGCTGTGTCTATTGCATGTGATTTGGGTGAATTGGGAGCAGATAGTGGGAAGCTGACAGAGATTGCTTTGAACAAGGAAGTATCCAGGACAGGGCTTCCTAAATATATTGCCAATACCTTTTTAATACTGGTCTTTAATACTGAGCATACATAGCAAAATATGCAGAGCAGTATCCACTGCAGAGCATAATATGTAGATTTGTGTCCATTACATAGCATAATGTGCAGAGCCTTGTCCATCGCATAGCATAATATGCAGAGCGTACCCATTGCATAGCATAATATGCAGAGCTGTGTCAATTGCATAGCATAATATGCAGAGCCATGTCCATTGGATAGCATAATATGCAGAGCCATTTCCATTACATAGCATAATATGCATAGCCTTGTCCATCGCATAGCATAATATGCAGAGCGTACCCATTGCATAGCATAATATGCAGAGCTGTGTCCATTGCATAGCATAATATGCAGAGCTGTGTCCATTGGATAGCATAATATGCAGAGCCATTTCCATTGGATAGTATAATATGCAGAGCCGTGACCATTGCATAGCATAATATGCAGAGCAGTGTCTATTGCATGTGATTTGGGAGCTGATCGTGGGAAGCTGACAGAGATTGCCTTGATCAAGGAAGTTTCCAGGACAGGGCTTCCTAAATATATTGCCAATACCTTTTTAATACTGGCCTTGGCCTGTGCTTTATTGGCTAAGCCAATGAAATACCAGCCTGGTGGCTACCCTAGCTGCAGTGAACCATTGACTACAGGTATGGGATCCGTTATCCAAAAACCCGTTATCCATAAAGTGCTGAATTAGAAAAAGGCATCTCCCCTAGACATTTGATCCAAATAAACCAGAGTTTTTCTTCTCTGTAATAATAAAACAGTCGCTTGAACTTGATCCCAACTAAGACATATGAAGCTCCAAATTATGGAAACATCAGTTATCCAGAAAACCCCAAGTATTCTGGATAATAGGTCCCATACATGTACTAGACTTCTAACGTCCTTTAAATATATAAAAGTGAATATGTAATCTTTGGCTTTTTCTACCACATTATCTGCAGAAATGTACATATTTAATCCTGCTATACAATCCTCAAGTGGGAGGGACAAAATGAGAATACATATATCTCACAATTAGGGCAGTTCCTGTGGCTGAGATGACTGTGTACGTTCTGCAGTTATTTTTACTAAAAACAGATCTGGAAATGGCTGCACATCCTTGATTATAACTTAACCAATAGTTAACATAAATGTCAGGGAAATGAAGGCGTGTGGGAAATAATCTACCCCCTGTTGTATGATGAAAGGAGATAAGATGCCACATTAGAGAAGACAGTAGTGATGAGTGAATTTCTCCCGTTTTGCTTCGGCGAAAAATTCGCGAAAAATTTGTGAAACTTCAAAACCTCAAATTTTAGACGCGCGTCCGCAAAGTCGATCGTGTCAATTTTGACGCCGGCATTAAAGTCAATGGGTGTCCGAATAGTGTTGACATGCTGTGATTTTGACGCAAGCGACTTTTCAGACACGCATCCAAAAATTTTTGACGCTGCTGAATTTTCGGCGGGGGATTTTCGCTGGCGTTTCATAAATTGATTCGCCAGCTGCGAAATGCTGAAATTCACAGCGAATGTGCGGCAGGTGAATTTATTCGCCCATCACTAGCAGAAAGTTGTTTGACACAGTCCTTGTTGTACAGGTATAAGACCTGTTACAGATCAAACCAAGGAGAATGAATGGGTGTGAGTCTGTTCCAAAGATAAATTTAGGTACAAAAAAGTCTAGAGGGTAATAACTAGTGGTCTCACTACATGAACCCCAATCTAATGGTTGCCAAAACTTGAAAAACCATTATAGTATGGAGACCAAATTTCTGTGATTTGGATCTTCATAACTTAAGTCTACAAGAAAATCATGTAAACACTAAATAAACCCAACAGGCTGGTTCTGCTTCCAATAAGGATTAATTATATCTCAGTTGGGATCAAGTACAAGGTACAGTTTTATTATTACAGATAGTGATGGGCGAATAAATTTGCCTGGCGTGGATTCGTGACGCATCTCCATGTTATGCCGCCGGCAAATAAGTTCAAGAAACTCCCGTGAAAATTTGCCAGCATCAAAGATTTTTGGACGCTCCGGAAAAGTTGCTCCCCAAGACTATTCGGATGCCCATTGACAAAATTGATGCGGACATCAATTTTCAAGTTTCGATAATTTTTTGCTGTTTGGCTAATTTTTTGGCTAAACTAGAGAAATTCGCCCATCACTAATTACACAGAAAAAGGAATCTATGGGAGAAGGCCTTCCTGTAAATCAGAGCTTTCTGGATAACAGGTTTCCAGATAACAGATCCCATACCGTTATTATAAAACATATGTATAATAACAATATATATACTTTGTACATAATAGCAGTCTGTGCAGTCCCCTGGAGAGAGGGTCTCTTTCCCAGAAGATTAAGCAGCTCATTGCAGTACTAATTGAAGCCGATACAGTATTTATTTCAATGCTACACTACATTTAAGCATGACTCATTATTTTCTTAGGGACGGAGAGTTGAAAGTTATTTGGGATTCAATACACGGATCAGTAGGGGAAATGACAGTGCACTCTGCTGGACAAATTCACTAATAAGTATCTGTTATAGGATAACCTATTAGGCTCCTTGTTATGATACACTCGTTTGTTTGTCTTTTATTTTAAAACATACTGAATATTCTATTTAAACAATAATGTGTCAGATCATTTTTGTTATCAACAAGGCCAGAATAAGTATAATATATATATATATATATATATATATATATATATATATATATATATATATATATATATATATATATATATAATAAAACACAATAAACTGCAGCTCATCCCTTTTTATTGGGTGCACGTGGGTGAGGCTTGATAAACAAATTACACAAAGTTTAACCCCAGCACTCCAATATAGAACCCCAAGAGAAACCTATTTTTGCACAGCTGAACTGTAACTAGTAAAAAAGACACTTTTAGTTACAAAGTTTGTACAAAATATGCATAAGCTGACGCGCCCCGTCAAGGCAGTGTCCATGCGTCAAGCCTCACCCACGTGCACCCAATAAAAAGGGATGAGCTGCAGTTTATTGTGTTTTATTTTATAGTATGGGGAGGTGGCTCTCTCCTTAATGCTTGCTCTCCTAACCCCCATTCAATGGTGTTTTTGGAAGAGATCATGCTAAATAAAGAGAAAAGCAGGTATGGTCTTTCTCCCCCCAAAAATAACACTTTTTTCACTTAGGTAGGACTGACGCATGGACACTGCCTTGACGGGGTGCGTCAGCTTATGCATATTTTGTACAAACTTGTAACTAAAAGTGTCTTTTTTACTAGTTACAGTTCAGCTGTGCAAAAATAAGTTTCTCTTGGGGTTCTTATTGGAGTGCTGGGGTAAAACTTTGTGTAATTTATATATATATATAATTTATATATATATATATATATATATATATATATATATATATATATATATATATATATATATGTATATACATATATATATACATATATACATATTCTATATTGGTATATATATTCTATATTGGAGTGCTGGGGTAAAACTTTGTGTAATTTATATATATATATAATTTATATATATATATATATATATATATATATATATATATATATATATAATATACATATATATATATATATACATATATATATATACATATATATACATATATATATATATATACATATATATACATATATATATATATATATATATATATATATATATATATATATATATATATATATATATATATATATATATATTGTTTATGTGCTGTGTTAGCCCTATAATATACATTATATTAGAAAATATATACACCTGTTATCCAGAATGCTCAGGACTAGGGGTAGTCCAGATAAGGGGTCTTTCCATAATTTGGATACCATACCTTAAGTCATCTAAATAACTTAAATATTAAGGGGGTTATTTATTGGCTTTTTGGGGCAAAACTTGAGTTTTTTGTTTTTTTTTAAAAACTCTAATTCTTCGAGACTTATTAAAGCCCAATGCAGCAAAAAGCCAGACTCCAAAAAGACAGCATCTCAGACCTACCGTGGTTGTGTATAAGTCAGTAACAGAGGTCCCTATCCTATTTTGACATTTCTGTGGTCTTTGCTTGAATTAGCCCGAAAATCCAAATAATTCTGGCTTTTCGTGAAGACCCCCCCCCCAAAAATGGAAAAAACAATGAAAAAATCATATGATTCGGGTTTTAGCACGATTTTATTGAGTTTTTACCCAAACCGATTAAATCAAGCTTTTTTAATAATAAATAAGGTACAATCAGGTATGGGAGTTTGGTTTTGTTTTTTTTTATTTAATGAGATAAATTCAGATTTTAGTAAATAACCTTCCCTGTAAACCCAACAGGCTGGTTTCGCTTTCAATAAGGATTAATTATATCTTAGTTGGGATCAAGTACAAGGTACTGTTTTATTATTACAGAGAAAAAGGAAATCATTTTTAAAAATCAGAATCATTTTATTAAAATATCTATGGCAGATGTCCTAACCGTAATTTAAAGCTTTCTGGATAATGGATTTCCAGATAAACAATCCCATACCTGTATAGGTGTGTGAAGAAGTATTGTTCACTCACTGTTCTGTATCAAACAAATTACGCCAGCATTAAAGTCAATGGGCGTCCAAATAGTGTTGACGCGCAACGCTTTTGGCGCAAGTGACTTTTCCGACGAGCATCCAAAATTTTGTTGACGCTGGGAAATATCTGTCAGCAAATTTTTGCGGCAGCTTCATGAATTTATTCACCGGTAACGAAATGTGGAAATTTGCTGTGAATGGGTCCCTGGACCTCTGCCATTGACTTCTACATGAATTCGGCAGGTTTTAGTGATGAAAATTCGAATTCAATCAGTTCCCAGGGTCAAGGTATGATAAATCTCGAATTTGAATGCGCGTTTGGATTATGCCAAACTCGAAATTGTGAGTTTTAACCAAAAATCCAATTCGAAAATTCAAATTTGAATTTACAATTTCACCCTTAATAAATCTGCCCCTAAATATTCATGTACCTTTTATGTATTAAGGGAAAGTATCACTAAAAATGGTCAACAGCCATTGACAATGCATATAGAGCTACGTACGCGTATATTTTCCGTGAGCGGTTCTGTTTGGCTTTAATGATGGGCGCATTATAGAATATATTAATAGAATACAGTAGCTTTGTACACAGCCTCGTGCTCTTTGCATCTCTACCTGGCCGTTAATTGCATTCTCCCGTCCCCACATTGAGTTCTAACGTTGGCTTGTTTATGCACGGCTGCTCATTAGATGTCCTTTGGGCACTTGATAGAAAATCATTCAAGTCACTATGCAACACCAAATCCTGGCCAATTTGAATGCAAATGAAATCAATGGAAATATGACCTTGGGGGGGATTAAAAAAAAAGTTTCCGGCCGCTTTTGATAAATGGTGAACAGCTCAAAATGGAAATTCAATCTAAAGTGAGCACCGATGTGATCACCAGGGAATTCCCCTTTAAATTAACTTTCAGTTTGATGTACAGAGTGATATTCTGAGACAATTTGCAATTGGTTTTCATTTTTTATTGTTGGTGGTCTTTGAGTTATTTAGCTTTTTTTTTTGCATTGATTTGATTAAGAGACTGGAATATGAAAAAGAGAGGCCTGGATAGAACGATGAGTAATAAAAAGTAGCAATAACAATAACTGTGTAGCCTTACAGAGCATTTGTTTTTTAGATGGGGTCAGTGACCCCCATTTGAAAGCTGGAAATAGTCAGAAGGCAGCAAATAATTAAAAACCTGTGAAAAGAAAAAAATGAAGACCAATTGAAAAGTTGATTAGAATTAGCCATTCTATAAAATACTAAAAGTTTACTTGAAGGCCAATCACCCGTTTCAGGGCATTTGCATATGGGGGGAGGGGGTTGCCTTCCACATCAAATCGTTCACCACTGCTTTTACAGAAATAATTGTGGCCAGTCCAGTTCTATCTGCAACTTTATTCAGGGGACTAAATATCCTTTGACATTGCCCTAAGGTAAGGGTCCCCAACCTTTTTTACCCGTGAGACACATTTAAATGTAAAAAGCGTATGGGAGCAACACAAGTATGAAAAAGTCCCTTGGGCTGCCAAATAAGGACTGTGATTGGCTATTTAGTAGCCCCTATGTGGACTGGCAGCCTACAGGAGGCTCTACTTGGCACTAT
This sequence comes from Xenopus laevis, assembly GCF_017654675.1. NCBI lineage: Eukaryota > Metazoa > Chordata > Amphibia > Anura > Pipidae > Xenopus > Xenopus laevis. The sequence goes on from NC_054373.1 coordinate 169,629,996, forward strand.
ACTTAGTTTTTATACAAACTTGCTTCCAAGCCTGGAATTCAAGAACAAGCACCTGGTTTGAGGGCACTGGGAGCAACATCCAAGGGGTTAGAGAGCAACATGTTGCTCACGAGCTACTGTTTTGGGATGAATGCCCTAAGGGAGAAAAGGGAACCTTGCAGGACCTGTCAAACTACAGCTGTCTATCTATTGTTGAACTGCAGAGCTGGGCCAAATAGTAATGGCAGTCTAAGCAATAGTTAGCCTGGTACCTTGCAAATACCAGCCACCAAGGGTGTAACTACAGAGGAAGCAGACCCTGCAGCTGCAGGGGGCCCATGAGGGTTAGGAGCCCCATGAGGCCCTAGTTCGTATACAATTTTAATAAATATTGCTAAAACTGGTCAACGTCTAGACATTTTGGAGGCCTGAAAAATAGTTTGCTGTGGGGCCCAATAATATCTAGTTGCACCACTGCTTGTAACCCCACTCGGTCCATACACCATCTAACACACCCCTGTTGCTCAATCAGCTTGCTATCCACTGGCAGTCTCTGCTTGAGCCCCACCCGAGCTGCACCCAAGTTACATGCCTCTCCTAGGGAGGTCCTGCTGATCTACAACACCCAGAATTCCATGACAGCTGTTGCTTGGTGCTAGCAGTTGTACTGTAACAATTATGTGAAAAGGGTAATTTAGTACCATATCATCATCATCATTTATTTATATAACATATGTAAGTTTGTTCTAGCTCAAGTAACCCAATGTGGCCAATCAGCAGATAGCATTTACTTGTATGCTGATTGAAAGTTGCTATGGGTTACTAGATGTAGAGAAAGCTGAACATTGACCCTATCGTGCTATTGACTACTGCTGTCCCAGTGCCCACGCCACTTCTCAATGGGTATTATACTTTATACTTTGTGCCATAAGGCTTTACCCATACTTCTCCCATACAATTACTACTCAGCAGTGCCCTGTTATGTGTAGGTCCTAGGGCCACCCTAATGTTGCATGTGTAGGACCTAGTGCAAAGACAACATAGCTGCTCATATTAATAACAGCCGCAGTGCTTTGTGTGCAAATTATTCAGTAATTCAGGTAGGTTTTGCAAACTGCCAGTCTCCCCTGACAAACTAATGGCATTGTGACAGATGTAATATTATAATGACATTCACATCATTTATATGTATGATTTAAGAATAATAGCCCAACTGTCAGCTTGTATCTGGCATCACTAGTGATGAGGAACAGTATTTATTAATATACATTTAGACGTGCCTAAAATCGTACGTTGGCCAATCGAATCATCAAGTGTAGAAGAAGCTTTTCGGACAGATGTAACAGAGCTACTCAACAGTTTCAATGTGCAACTACAAGGAAAGGGGAAGCTCATCTGTGATTTTTGACTCGATCGTCAATTTTTATATGCACGACTATTTGGTCCAAATGCAGTAAAGTCAATGGGTGTCCGAATAATTTTGATTATTATTGTTTTTTCGCCAGCGAATTGACGCCGCAGTTTCACAAATTAATTTGTTTGTGGCAGAACATGGAAGTTTCCCGCAAATTTGTGTCTGGCCCCCCAACAGTCTGAGAATCTGGGAACTGGCCCATTGTTTAAGGACCCCTGACCTAAGATCATTTCCCCACAATGAATGCTGTATGCCCCAGATGCATCATTAAAGTTTGGGCTGGGTCCTGGCACCTATTATAATTAAATTGGTTTTGGGAACACATATTTACACAATAGATATTTTTAATTATAAGAATAGACATGATGGTGCAAGTCTCACAAGTCTGAGGAAAGGTGGAACAAGCAATATTATCTTGGTTCTGTGGTGAAGGAGATTGAGCAAGACTTCCCAGTGACCTAAACTGGGGCCAACTAGGATAAAAAGAAGATTTGGGTTTTCTTATGATTATGTATGTACTGTGAGTAAAAGTATGGTAAATCTGCTAAATGACCCAATAGGGTTCTACATTAGTAGGACTCAATACACATATAGGGCCGTAGTACACACTTATGGGCTTATTTATCATATTTGTAAAGTTTCTGAGTTGTTTTCTATTTTGAATAAACTCACAAATAAAAACAAACTCAAATGTTTGCTTATTTATTAAAAAATGTGATTAAATAGAATTGTGGAAAAAACTCTAGTACTTCAAATTTGTGAGTTTACAAGCTCAGAAAAACTCAAAAATCTCAAATGAAAAAAAATGGCTTGAATTTTGCCTAGGACACCTCCCTATGGTGCCTATTTACTAACCTTTGAAATACTTTTTTTTTTCATGAATCTGTAAAAATATGTGGTTTTCTATATTTCTTCTTTAAAGCTCTAAAGTGTAAAAACCATGAAAAACTCTAATACAAAAACTCTCCAAGTAAAAGTTGTCAAGGTCCTATTGAAATCAATTGGATCTGCGCTGATCCAGTTGGATCTTTTTTAATCAATTTAGACTTTGAGGTTTTCATATTTTTTCAGCGTTTGTTTTTATATTCAGATTTTTTAATAAACTCCATGATTTTTTGTGCTTGATAACTACAAAACATTTGAGTTTTTAAAAATAAAATTGGAATTTGTGTGTTTTTGTGCAAAAAAAAATTGAATTGTAGCAAAAATGTTAATTCGAGTCAGTGTTGATAAATAAAACCCCTAACTGGAGGTTGGGCTATTTGCAATATCTTGCATGTCATCTGCATGTAAATTCCTGCTACTTCCCACCAAAACCATTAAAATGTCTCATCTATGAATTGTGATTGCTGATTTGCTCTGTTTTGTTCCTCCAATGCATATTATAATATGGGCCCAGATAGTGAATTTGGTATGTTAGCATTCAGTTCCAACAAGGATATTTGATTGGGACATTTAAATGTACAGGTTGTTAAACACTAATAACTTGATTGATCTCTTGAATGATGGGACTTATAAGATGCCGTTAATTTAAAGAACTTGGAATAATGAGTTTTCCGATTGCTTATGATTCATTGTTGCCATGTGCATTTGGGCTGAATGGATTAGCTGAATTGATTTTCATATTTTAATAAGGGACTTTACTGCTTTCATTGATTCATTTCAATGGTTTCAATAATTGGGTATAATTATTGCTATAGTAGTGTTAACCGGACAGTCCTTATCTTTTATGTCTTTTTTTATTGGTACTGGATTGATTAAGTAAATATGTCAAAGTTATGTGGATCCTCTTAACCGATTTTTGTGTTAAAATGTATTTATTTATTTCATAAATTTAAACCAGGTTTAGGATTTGTTGGGGATCATTATCCCTGCATACACACATCCACTTAATGAATCTTGGGTACTTTAAGGGGCAGATGTAAGAAGGGTCGAATATCGAGGGTTAATTAACCCTCGATATTCGACTAGGAACTAAAATCGTTCGACTTCGAATATCGAAGTCGAACGATTTAGCGCAAATCCTGCGAAGGATTATTCATTCGATCGAACAATTAAATCCTTCGAATCGAACGATTCGAAGGATTTTAATACAACGATCAAAGGAATATCCTTCGATCAAAAAATCGCAAGCCTATGGGGACCTTCCCCATAGGCTAACATTGACTTCGGTAGCTTTTAGCTGCAGAAGTAGGGGGTCGAAGTTTTTCTTAAAGAGACAGTACTTCGACTATCGAATGGTCGAATAGTCGAACGATTTTTAGTTCGAATCGTTCGATTCGAAGTCGAAGTAGTAGTCGAAGGTCGAAGTAGCCCATTCGATGGTTGAAGTAGCCCAAAAAACACTTCGAAATTCGAAGTTTTTTTAATTCGAATCCTTCACTCGAGCTTAGTAAATCTGCCCCTAAATAATTATGTTGTACTTACTGACATATGTATAACTTTACTTGTAGGGGCATAAAATAGTGATGGGCGAATAAATTCACCAGACACAAATTTGCAACGAATTTCCGTGTTCTGCTGCAATCTAATTAATTAATGCAACTGCGGGCACAATTCGCCGGCGAAAAAACTGCTGCATCAAAAAAAACAAAAATTGCTGCACGTCAAAATTCGCTCGCGCATCAAAATTGTTGCGTGTCAAAATTATTCGGACACCCATTGACTTCAATGCGTTTTGTGAATTTTTTGCCGTTTCGCAAATTTCACGAACGCCACTGATATTAAAACAGTGCTTGCTATAAAAACACAGACACATTGTCATTAAATCCTGAACCTGATCATGTGAATCCTTATGGTGGTGTGTGACACCTAGGTGCGTATTTATTAATATTGAAGACAAACACCGGAGATGTTGCAACCAATCAGATCTTAGCTTTTGTTTCCTAACTTGTAGATGACTGTTCAAATCTAATTGCTGATTGGCTGCTATGAGCAACATCACTGGTGATGTTAGTTTCCATTGTTAAAAAATGTGTGCTGTCCTTGGAGGAGCTTCTGGCTGCTCTACTAATAGACTTCTACCTCTAATTCCTAGAGCAAACAATTACAGACTCTTTTGTGACACTAATAACGATATTCAAAACTTTTGTGCTTCACTTTTGCTGAAAGTGGAGGACTCTGATCCCATTGGGTAATGTCAGAGGGAAGGGGTGCATTATAAGGCTGGGGAAGCACAGTGGCTCAGTAGGTTGCACTTCTGCAAGGCCCTATCTACTAGTTTGTATGTTTTTCTCAGTGGGGATCATTTATAGACACTGACCAAATTACCATCTGGGCAGTAACCAATGGCATACTTAGAAAGAAAGTCCCAATGTAAAAACCTAAAAAATGTTTTTATTATCTCACCAGTAATACGTGGGGTCTGGGTGCTCATGCCCCAGACCTACAGCTCAAGGTGGAGGTATCCAACCAAAGAAGAAAAATGGCAGGCACTCACAGATCCCACAGACTTGTAAAAGAACTGAGAACTTTATTTAGGCCACAAAAATAAATAATTACATAGCCTTATGCGTTTCATAACAAAACACGTAAGGCTATGTAATTATTTATTTTTGTGGCCTAAATAAAATTCTCAGTTCTTTTACAAGCCTGTTTGTTTGATCTGTGAGTGACTGCCATTTTTCTTCTTTGGTTTGTAACCAATGGCAAACAATCAGATGTTCTACCTGCAGCTGGCTGATAAATGCTAATCACTAATTGAATTATTGCTAGGGTTGCCACCCGGCCGTTATTTTACCGGCCTAGCCAGTCAAACACCTGCCAGGGCCGAGGCCGGTATTACAAATTTACCGGCAATTTAGCTGCTGGTAATTTGTAATACACTTAACAAAAGCCTTTACCCTCCGATGGAAACTTACCTTTTCTTTCTCATGTTGGCCTCGCGCAATGTGGCCCGCTCCTTTTGTGGCACAGGTACGTCCCTTTTTGTATCACAGCCCTCCCCTTTTTGCATCAGGACCCGCCCCTTTAGTTCCCACCCCCCGCTGGCCTGTAAAAAATTTTTTTTTTACAAAGGTGGCAACCCTAGTTACTGTCCAGGTGCAAATTTGCCCAGTGTTTATAAATCAGCCCCCAGGGCTGAGTGAGTTTCATCCCACACTCCAAAATCACATACTACCACTATATGGGATTTACCATGACTTGGCTTAAGGGCAATTTTATTTTCCTCGCTATACTATTGATCATCAGACCTGATAAAGAAACAGATTTGTTGCTGGGAGGAGGCATGCGGTGTCTTCAGCAGTGTCTTCAATAGTGTAAGGAGGCTAGAGATCCTCCATGAATGGATAATAAAACACATGAAATGAGGATGTTTAACTTACATCAGCTCAGAGCAGTCCTCAACAGCCATTAGCTTCTCAATTGCCAGGATGAAATATATTTGTTGAGAGAACCCATTCACATAAACATAGAGGTAAGTATGTGGTGGGGTCCAGTAGGGCATGTGCTGAGGTCAGAATGTGGTGGATGAGGGTCATGTTGATGAAACCCAGGAAGCTATGGCAAAGGCTTTTTTCTTATACAGGTATGGGACCTGTTATCCAGAATACTCAGGACCTGGGGTTTTCCAGATAATGGATCTTTCCGTAATTTGGGTCTTCATGCTTTTAGTCTACTAGAAATTCATTTAAACATGAAATAAACTCAATAGACTGGTTTTGCTTCCAATAAGGATTAATTATATCTTAGTTTGGATCAAGTACAATCTAATGTTTTATTATTGCAGAGAAAAAGGAAATCATTTTTAAAAATTTGGATTATTTGGATAAAATGGAGTCTATGGGAGACAGCCATTCCGTAATTTGGAGCTTTCTGGATATCAGGTTTCCAGATAAGGGTTCCTATACCTGTATGACATATCAGCCTGGGGGGGGGGAATCATCGGAGTAGCTGTCTTTTAACGGGAATTAAAATAGCCTTTCTAGAGAGCAAGCTGTAATTATCCCATAGGGAAACAGCACACATAGATGCACTCTTGTACCCAGACACACACACAAACCTCTTGTTTAATTGGGGTACTGGACCATAAAACTGGAAACAGTTCATCCCACTAAAGGGATAAATCAAAAGCAACTAAATCACACCATGAAGAAAAGTTCAGATCTGCGGATAAAACATTCGGTTCAGTGGAAACAAACAGAAATGCAAATTGGAAAGAAAAAGTAGCAAGGAAAATGAAATTGGCTACAATAACAAATATACTTGCTTTGCTAAAAGAAGACTATTATTTTATTAGATGTAGCGAGGATTGCTGACCCAGTTTGCCATGCATGTTACATACCCCACGCTTACACAGAGCACAGGGACATTAGGAGCTACACGTGATTGTTAAGAAGACTTGTCTCAAGTATCTTTTAACTTAGAAAGGAAACCATGTTGCTCTTTTCTCAAAAGCAGTCCCTTTTGGGGTTATTAATTAGAATCACAAAAAATGCAAGTTTTTTTTACTAGAAAACTGAAATTTTTAGAGAAAAAAAACCTAGAATTTTTCAAGATTTATTATACCCCGATGCTGCAAAAGCCTGAATCCAAAAATTCGGCATCTCAGATCTGTTGAAGTCCTGTATAAGTCAATGGGAGAGGCACCTACTGTACCTCAATTTGAAGTTTGCTGCTGGAGTTAGCCCAAAAATCTGACTTTTTCTGCTTTTTTAGGGCAAAAACTCAAAAAGATCTATCGATTTGGGAAAAACCCTGAAAAATGTGAACTATTCAGGTTTTTCACTTGATTTTATCGAATTTGGTCGTGTTTTTTTAAATAAAATATGAGATTCATTCAGATTTTAGTAAATACCCCCTTTGACTGTTGAAAAGTTGAACAAAGCTATTTGGAATTTCAGTTTAGCCTTTTTATTTCAACTAAAAACCTCAGAAATAGTATAGATGTATACAGTATTTTATGCACCTAGAGCATCTTTTCACTTGTCTCTGACCTTTTGCATTAAGCATCTATCTATGTCAGTGATCCCCAACCAGTAGCTCTTGAGCAACATGTTGTTCTCCAACCCCCTGGATGTTGCTCTCAGGGTTCTCAGGTGCTTATTTTTGGATTCCAAGCTTGAAAGCAAGTTTTAATTGCATAAAAACTAATAAAAGTGCCAAGTACAGCCTCTTGTAGGCTGCCAGTAAACCTAGGGGCTACCAAATAGCCAACCACAGCCCTTATTTGGCACCCCAAGGGACTTTTTCATGCTTCTGTTGCTCCCCAACTCTTTTTACATTTGAATGTGGCTCACAGGTAAAAAAGGTTGGGGACCCCTGATCTACAGTATCACTACCAATCCCTGTGAAACCCTGTGAAAACGTCTCCCCTTGTTTCTGTCTTAGTATATAATTGTAGGGTGACATCATTAAACCCACTGGAAACCCATTGGGATGTCCTAACCTCATGATGCTGGTACTCTGCCCGAAATTACAAATTTAAACCCAAGAGCCTTAAGAAATGGATTTCTATGTGTTCAAGCACCCAATTTGCCACACTTTCCCCCATATATAATATAAGACACATAAGACACCAAGTTTGCCCAGGAGGAGTAACCCATAGCAACCAATAAGATGGTTGCATTTAAACAGGTGACCAATAAATGCTTCCTGCTGATTGGTCACTATGGCTTACTGCCTCTGGGCAAACTTAGTGCCTTTTATTACATAACCCCCTATAAAAGTTCATTTTGGAAGCCTTGCAGATTATAGGCTCAATACAATCTTCCTCCTCATTGTTCACTATGTTGTACTTTCTTGTATTTAATATAGCCAGCTGGAACTCACAATCTGAAAGTTTGACCTTTCATAAGATGATGTCTCCCCCAACTGGATAATCATCTATCACCATCGTTGGTCCAATGGTAGCCTCACATTCCCTCCCTAGATTTTTATTTGGTGCTTTGGACAGACATGCTACCAATGAAGTTATACCATAAGCCATATGGATGACCTTTAACCAAAGCCCTTTTTTCAGGCACTCATTAATAACAGGTCTGCATGTAACTGTAAAAAGAGTAACTGATTTATTATCCATCTCTTTTCTACATTTTTTTTCTAATTGACTAGAAAATGAGCTTCACATAGTAATTCATCATTAAAAAACAAACTATTGGGCAACCAATTGACTTTAGTGTTACATAAATCTTGAATGATATTTTGTGTATAAGTTTATTAGTGATATACACAATAATAACTTAAGATCCTAAACACAGAGCATTATTGTGTTATTAGGAGAGATATTGGGCTATAAGGATGGGGCAGTGGGGACAACAGACCCTGGAACAAAAACTGCACCCCACTCCATGCCGGGACATGCACCTTGCACATGATCTTACCATTGGGCCTGTCTGTAGGGCACTGTGGTGACTCTTGCAGGCCTTATTGGGGGGGAAGGTCAGGTGCTGTTTCCCCCTCTGCTCCCCCCAATAGTTACACCACTGGAAGTTGACTCAACGATCATTTATAAATGCAAATACAGTGAGCAAAGTACAATTCCAGGTGAGAAATGCCATGTTTTTACCCATAATGTAAAGTATTTACTATAGTTCCGTGAACTGCACTCAACGTTGTAACCATCAACATTGCATCTAAAGCATCAAACATCAAACTGCTCTTCCATTTAGCTACAAAGCAGATACAAGTTGTTTCTAGCATTTGCAATATGGGGCTGTATCACTTTCAGAGTGTGCATTCAGAACAGACTTCTGGTGTGTCTATTGATATAACAACATGTAGGAGCCATGATTCTACAGCCAGGTCCAGAGTGTTAGTAGCTTCAGGGTCCTCCAGTATCAACAGGTGCTTTTGCAAACCATTCATCAGAACCATTTAGAAGTGCAGGGGTGTGTTTGAATCACAGTACCTTAATGAATTTTGCTCTCTGTTGTGTCCATGTGGAGCTCTCAATGACCTCTTTGGCTTGGTGCCTACTGTTTGAATAATTACATTAGATACAGAGCTAACTTGTGTTACAGTGTTGGCTGAAGTTGGTTTGGGTTTAGCATAATCAGTTCACCCATTTGCGCCAGTCTTTCTTTTATAACTCAAAGGGTGTGTAAAAATGCAAAGCCTAAAATGACGAGCAGGCACCATTCCGGAGCACCAAAAAGGTTAATGAGTTAGTAGAATCCAAGAGTCCAAAAGTTTTTATAAGGAATACAAAAATTTCTATTTACATCTTGTATAAAAAATAATAGCCTGACGCGCTTCATGTCCCCACTGGACACTTAATCATAGGCTGACCTGTTTCTAGTACATACAAAGTATTTAAAGGACAAGGAAAGTCTAAAATAGAATAAGGCTAGAAATGCTGTATTTTGTATACTAAACATAAACATGAACTTACTGCAGCACAAGCCTAATCAAACAAATTATTTATGCTTTCAAAGTTGGCCACAGGGGGCTGTCATCTTGTAACTTTGCCTGACCCTGACCTGCACATGCTCAGTGTGGTCTGGGCTGCTTAGGGATCGTCATAAACAAAGCTGCTTGTATTCTGCATGGCTGGTAAATAAGGCGGGGGCTCCCCCTGCTGTTCATAAGTATGATTGTTTCCCTGCAGATCAGTTAGGGACCATCTGACAATTCCTATCCACAGCAGTAAATGAAGGGAGAATTTCACTGTATACAGTCAGGTTTCTTTTTCTTTTTAATAAAAGTTTATTAAAAGTTTCTTTTTAATAAAAGTATATTGGAGATAGGTTTCTTTTTCATTAAAGAAAGTAAAAATTGGATTTTATTTTTTTGCCTTTACTTGTCCTTTAAAGGAAAAAGAGCCAATAGTGTGTAAAAATGCCTTTACCCAATGTTTGTTTTTGGGCAAAATATTATAAAGACATATGAAGGGATTGTGTTGGGTTCTTACTTTTCATAAAACTGTAAGTAATAGTAGTTGGAAAAAAATACATATATCCAAAATGTGCTCCACCTAATGAGTGGAAAAATGTACCCTTTATACTAAATCCCTTCGCAGAGGCAGGAGGATTTTCCATCTGTCTAAATTCTGCAAAAAATGATGGATCTTCATTGCTCACCAAACCACATGGTTTCTATTTTTGTTGGAAATATAAAGCCTGTGGGTTTGGCACCAGCTAAAAGTTTGCTTTTCCAGTGAGCACAATAAACATTTTATCAAGGACTGTATGAATGATGTGTTTGTACACTTGAATGACCTTGGTGTACACTATAATGATGGGTGCAATAAATTTCAGACAAATGAAAGACGCTTAAAGGAGTTCAAAGAACATTTTTCTGAAACTGAAAGGAATTCTTAGACTGAAATATTTATATTTTCTTGACTGCGCTTGCAATCATTCAGAAACTCTAATCATTTATTGCAAATATCTTTAATTCATTTATAGGACAAACAAAGGTTACAGGAAAAAAATACAATTAGCAATTTATATGAAGGATTCTTAGGTGTATGTTACTAGGACACTTATGACTTAAATTAAGAAATCAGTAACAACCCTCACTCGCAAACACAAGATATGACACACTAACATTTTCAGTACCAGAACACTAGTCCCTGCACATTTATACACAGTCATTCATTTTATCTGGAGATAGTTAACCTGCCTGTATATTCTTGTAGGAGCAAACCAGAGTACCTGGAGGAACCGCACACTCACTCAGACCTAGCGCATTGACATGCTAATAAGCCAGTGAACCAGAAATCCTCCACAGAAATTTGGAAAAGACTTGGAAACTCTGAGGGATACACCTCGGATGGGAACCTGTATTTTGGGAAATACCTGTAAATTACAGAACTGAGTAGTGATGGGCGAATTTATTCACCAGGCATGGATTCTCAGTGAATTTCCACATTTCACCGGCTAATTTTTCCACAAAACTGCGGCAAAAATTTGCTGCGACAAAAAAATCGTTGCACTTAAAAAAATGATTTTGACGCCTATTGACAATGTGTTTCGCAAATTTTTCTCCGTTTCTCGTTTTTTTTTTGTTGCTGCAAATTTCTCTGTGAAGCGAAAGATTCGCCCATCACTAAAACCAAGTCTTGGAGGCCCAATTATCAAAGTCCGAATTTATCTCAATACTTTCTGAAAACTACTCCAGCCAAATCCGCACAAGTTTTTTTCCCCTTATTTATCAATACAATTTCCTTAAAGTTTCGTGTGCGGGAAAAAAAATGAAAAAATCTTGAAAAAAATGAATCTTATAAATGTTTAGGATTTTCCACCCGAAAACTCAGATTTTTGTCCAAAAACCACTAAACCCAGTGCAGATCTAGATTTCTTAGAGACTTCTCCCATTGACTTATATGCAACCTTGGCAGGTCTCAGATGCCGGATTTTCGGATTCTGACTTTTTCCATCAACGGGGTATAATAAATGCCAAAAAATTCAAGTTTTTTTTCTCTACTAAAAACTCAGATTTTATAGTTAAAAAAGAAAAAAATTTCAGGTTTTTGGCATTCGGACTTAATAAATAATCCCCTATGGGTTATGGTGAAATAAATGCAGAACAAAGTAACTAAACAGGTGCACAATGAAAATTTAAAGAAATATACTAGCCAGAGACAGAAGGAATAAGCAGTGATCAAGCCAAAAGTTGGGACAGAAAGCAGGCAAACAAAGTCCGAGAACAGGACAGAGGTCGCAATAGCTCCAATAGGACAGGCTAGGAGGGGACAGGAACAAGGCTGGCAATCACAGAATGAGGGAGGGTCTCAGGAACACGGATCTCAGGAACACGAATCAAAAAGGCAAGATCTGGGCTATGGAGCACAATGACCAAGGAAGGAGCAATGATCAAGGACAGGCTTATAATGTTCTTCATCTGATTATGGGATGAAGAACACATGGGACTAATGAGATGGGCAGAGACAAAGGAGCTGACAGAAAGAACACAATGAATACTGAGTAGGAGAACTGGCCAGGAGCCATTGTAAGTGCACCGTCCTAGAAACTCACACCCCAGAGTTCAAATCTTGGTTGGTCCTGATAGGTGTGCCTGGTTAATAAGACTTAATCTTTTATGCTGCTCAATCTGTATTTTACCACTACATTCTCTAATTGCCTGATCATTCGATGTACTGAAGTAGTACCTTTGCCACTGTTCAAAAATCACCTATTCTGGTTAAGAATCAGTGGCACCTGAAAATGTCATAAAATATTTGTATTTGAAAGTTACAATACAGCTTCCTAAAACTCTTCTAAAACACCTTGCAAGGGCCCAGAAGAGAGAGGGACTCAATGTAATGTTGTGTTCTATTGGTCACCGACTAAGGTAAAGGAAGGAAAATCATTTGAATCCTTCTTCTACCCATTACAGATAATACAGAGCAATCATCTGATTCATAGGAGGGAATGGCTGCAGTTATTTAAATATGGCAGGATTAAGCAATGATGAAGAATATTTCTGACAATCCCCAGTAGAACAGAAAGTGGAACAGGAAGATAAGTAATAACTCCTAGGAAATTATTCTTTGAACATTGACTTAAGAATGACCAGAATACGGGTGTGGAAACTTGTTATCCAGAGAGCTCCAAATGATGGTAAGGCCATCTTATATAGACTCCTTTTTAATCAAATAATTAATTACAATTCTTGAATGATATCCTTTTTCTTTGCAACAGTAAAACAGTTCCATATACTTGTTCCTAACTGAGATATAATTGATCCTTATTGGAGGCAAAACATTCCTCTTAGGTTTACTAAGGGGCAAATTCATCAAGGGTTGAATATCGAGGGTTAATTAACCCTCGATATTCGACTGGGAATGAAAATCCTTCGACTTCGAATATCGAAGTCGAAGGATTTTGCGCAAATACTTTGATCGAACGATCGAAGGAATAATCGTTCGATCGAACGATTAAATCCTTCGAATCGAACGATTCAAAGGATTTTAATCCAACTATCAAAGGATTATCCTTCGATCAAAAAAACTTAGCTAAGCCTATGGGGACCTTCCCCATAGGCTAACATTGGGTTCGGTAGTATTTTATTAAACTTTAGGGGGCACATTTACTATGGGTCGAATATCGAGGGTTAATTAACCCTCGATATTCGACCATCGAAGTTAAATCCTTCGACTTCGAATATCGAAGTCGAAGGATTTACTGCAATTCGTTCGATCGAACGATCGAAGAAAAAATCGTTCGATCGAATGATTAAATCCTTCGAATCGAATCAGAAATTGCTAGGAAAGCCTATGGGGACCTTCCCCATAGGCTAACATTGGTGCTCGGTAGGTTTTAGGTGGCGAAGTAGGTGGTTGAAGTTTTTTTAAAGAGACAGTACTTCGACTATCGAATGGTCGAATAGTCGAAAGATTTTTAGTTCGAATCGTTGGAGTCAAAGTCGTAGTCAAATGTTGAAGTAGCAAAAAAAAAACTTCGAAATTCGAAGTATTTTTTATTCTAATCCTTCACTCGAGTTTAGTAAATGTGCCCCTAGGTGTGAAGATCCCAATTACTGAAATACCCTCTTATCTGGAAACCCTCAGGTCCCTAGCATTCTGGAGCATTCTGGATAACAGGCTTCATACCTGTATCACTGTACACAATGAATCTTAACAGCAGGTCCCATTTTATATTTTGCAAAAGACACTTGGTTTGTGTGTTTGTGGATACGTTTGCCAAGGCCTCCATTTATTTTATATCTTCTTCACTGCTTGTATGCTGTTGCTTAAATTAGTACAATAAATCTGTATTTCCTCATAAATTATACGTCAGATAAAAAATTATTTTATAACTTCCTGAACTCTGTAGAATTACCAAGGGTGGAGAGATTTTTTTGTCCGTGTCTCAGTTTAAGCTCTATGAGATATTAACATTCTTCTTTATTATGTCTAAGAGAGTTAGCAGACAGGGGATGGATCAACTTATTGTGCCCAGTTTATTATCTCCTGGAGTACAATAAATAAATTACACTCTCAGTTTCTAAGAAGAGTGATAATAAGCCACTGTCGATTTGTCTTGTTCTGTAGTAATTTTTAAAAATGATTGTACCAAAATCCGGTGCTTAACATTTTTCAGCAAAGGTTAGGCATGTAAAGAACAAACAAGAAAACAAAAAAGTAGTATATGTAGGGGGTTATTTATTAAACTCTGAATGCAAAAATCACGAATTTGTCATTTCGTGATTCGTGATTTTTTCTTTATAAAATCAGACTTTTAAAAAAAATCACAAATTTTTCTGAATTTATTAAACCCTGAGGATGGAAAAGTCCGAATCTGAAAATCTGGTATCTCAGACCTGTCGAGGTTGCATATAAGTCAATGGGAGAAGTCCCAATGTTTTTTTGATGTGCGCAGGGTTTCGTGCAATACTCCAAAGTTTTGCAGTTTTTGGGTGAAAATTCCGAAAAAAAATTGAAATTCATGAAAATCGGATGAAAAAATCAGAAATCTGCTATTTTCCCACAACATTTTTTTCGGGAAAATCTAATAAATAAGCCTAAAAAACCCAAGTGGATTTGATCAGAGTTTGTAGCAGAAAATATTGAGATAAATTCAGACTTTGATAGATAAACCCCTGTAATGTTATTACAATTATAATAATAGCAAAGGACCCAAGGGGCTATTAATTCCCCTACTGGGCAATGAAGTCCTGGTTTTGTTACCTATACCCTGTGAAAGGGAAATGTTTGTTATTGGCTTAGATATAGTGTGACCATTTCCTGCCTGTAGGTTATGTAATAGAAGGGACCACTTGGCCTTTCCTCTTTGGACTCCAGGAGGAGGTGGATACTGGCAGGGAGCCTGGAGGCTAAGCCCTCAGAATCAAAACCTAAATAGATCAGCATCCTTGGAGAAAGATGCAGTAAAAATAGTGGATATCAACTTTCATCATAGCACACTAAGGGGTTTATTTATCAAAGTCTGAATCTATCTCAATATTTTCTGAAAAAAACCAAATTTGCCTTATTTATTGATACACTTTTCCAAAAACTTTGTTTGCGAGAAAAACCCGAAAAATACAAATCATACGATTCTTTCGGACATAATAAATCCTGAAAAAATCTTGCTTTTTTTTCCACCAAAAATTCAGATTTTATACTAAAAAAACACAACTTTTTCTGGTTTTTGGCATTCGGAGTTTAGTAAATAACCCCCTAGGAATTAGACAGGTCAGCTTGTAAGTGCAGCTTTGTGCTCCACCGAAAAGCTTGGTACATTGTTCCCCAGTTGTAACTCACCAAGGGGCCCATTTACTTAGTTCGAGTGAAGGAATAGAGGACTTCGACCATCGAATGGGCTACTTCGACCTTCGACTACGACCTTCGACTTTGAATCGAACGATTTGAACTAAAAATCGTTCGACTATTCGACCATTCGATAGTCGAAGTACTGTCTCTTTAAAAAATTCTTCGACACCCTAGTTCGCCACCTAAAACCTACCGAGGCCAATGTTAGCCTATGGGAAAGGTCCCCATAGGCTTCCTAACAATTTCCTGATCAAAGGAATATCCTTTGATCGATGGATTAAAATCCGTCGAATCGTTTGAACGATTATTCCGTCGATCGTAGGAATAGCGCAAAATCCTTCGACTTCGATATTCGAAGTCAAAGGATTTTACTTCGATGGCCGAATATCGAGGGTTAATTAACCCTCGATATTCGACCCTTGGTAAATGTGCCCCCAAGTGTAGGGGTTGTAGTTAGTAGGACTTTGGTAAATCTTATTGTAATCCCATGAAGCAGTCTTTGAGACATTGTGGTACACTAGGAGCAGGCACCTGCAATGAGAATAATATTAATGAAAATATGTGAACGCGGTGCATTTCGTATGATATTGTGCCATAAATACTTCTTGGACTCAGGAATTACCCTTGCTACTAATCAATAAATCTTTTATTTGATTAATAAATCTTGGTGTCCAGTCATTTTATAAATAATCTACATTTTAACAGTTGGAAGCTTTCTGTAGGTCTCACAAAGCAAATAATACCTCATTAATTGCTAACATTGTGTATATATGAGCCAGCAGCTGTATTTTAAAAGACAAAACTCACTCAGCTGCCATTCGACTCTAATTAAACAGGAACAAATGACTAAAATGATTATAAAATGGACAGATTGAGCATTCGTAGGATTCTCCCGGGTGCCACTAGCTCTGAAGCTGCATTGCAGGATACATTTTTCATTATTTTAATTAAAGTCTGGTCATCTTATGCTGCAATAATTATAGTGTAAATAAGAAGTTTCATAAAAATCTCTTCGTACACTAGAGAATCATTTTGCTGAATTTTGCATGCCCTCTTCATTGAAGTGAAAACATCCTTTACTAATACATACAGTATATTTGTGTACTGTGTAACGTACAGTATGTTTCTTCAGCATTCCAGTAGAGGACTGCATGTCTAAAATGCACGTAAATAATATGCTTTTTTTTTCATTTTCCCTGATATTGACAAAAATTATTCCTACCTAAAGAAGCTTCTGGTTGAACCAAGGGATGAGAGATAAAACCTGTAGTTGTGTCCAATTTATCAAAAGGAACTAAAATCCCTAAATATTCCAGCAATGGGACAACACTGATCTCTTTAACCAACCATTTCAGACCCAGAATAGCATAATATTCTGTCCTTGGAGGTGTTTTATTTCTGATGCAGATGCTAATTGAATCCACAGGAAAAGCAACCCTTCAATTTCAATTCAATTCAATACCCTCAAGACTGAAGTTGACCACAATGGCAACATCCATTATGTGTTCTCAGAAAAATACAAAACAGCAGAGTACTTGTGGACCATTTAAAAAGCATATGGGTAACATTTGTGCTTGTTTTAGGGAGCATGTATTAATTATTATTATTATTATTATTATTATAAGTAGTAATAGTATTAGTAGCACATGTAGCAAGCTTTAATAATTTGCTATCTTGTGCCAAGAGTTCCCATGGAAAAGCATATTTGGAAATGATACATGCTAGTCTTTTATGCAGAATATGTACATTTTAGATCTAGTAATTGCAACAGGTAATTACTTATAAGCATAGGGAATGTGAAAAATTACTTTTGGAATTTCAAAAGTAAGGCCATGCTCAGCAGTGTGGTTTTTCCATTATAAATATATGAATTATTGATGGGGAGATCTCTGTTAGATTTATGACAAACGATGTTTGTTGGTGTTTGTTTTTAGCAGAAGAAATTAGGTGAATGCATTTAAAAACATTAACTTTCTTTTTGCAAAGATGGATAGCAGATCCCAAATCAAAGATTTGAGCTAAAAAAAAGGCACATATATATATATATATATATATATATGTTGCTTGGTTGTGAAGGAAGAGCAAAGTACAGCAGCATAACAAAAATGTGCTGGGCACCCCTGCAAAAAAAATCTTTGGAGGGGCCCAGCATACATTCCACACTACCCGCCCACCCTCTCGCTGCTTGTGAGAACATGCTCCTACTCACCAGCATCCAAATATTCTGGCAGCAAGGTGGCTATAGAAGAAGCTTCCCCATGGTCCAACTGGGCCCAAGCAGGGTCTGCTTCCTCTTTAGTTACTTCACTGGCAAGATAATTTTTTTTTTTAAATTATCTCTTCCATAAAACGGCTACAATCTATCACCTAACAAAGACACATGAGATACTGTGCAAACATATACGTGTCACAAAATATAATTTAAATTAATATTATTAAGACAACAGGGCAAAAGTATATTCAGCACAAATCTATTCATCGCATTCATGTTGAAAAATGAAAACCAATGACACAAGCAAAGTTGAGTTAAGCAATTTTCAACTGTTGCATTTTTGAACATTAACAATAAATAATTAGGTTTAGCACAATAGGAGCTGCCTCGTAGTGACTCAAAAATATCCACCAAGAAATGCTAATTTGCTACAGACAAGTTCATGATGACTTTGATTTATAAAGAGGAATAAACCAGCACACCACAAGGCTTATCTCTTTTATGGGCTCATTAAGAGCTACACTAATAATCAAACATCACATCTGCCCCGAGTCTGTTTGGCATGTAGAAGTAAAAGCAAATAATCAGGGAGCAGGTGTGTCAGCTGTTTGATAGCCCCCTAAAGACTGAAAAACTATCTTAATAGAACATAAAGAGCAGGATGTGCTTAGACACGCCAGCGGCTCATTAAAGTTAGCTTTTCAATTTTTTTTTTGTTAAAATTTCTTTAAATGTTTTAAAATGACAAATAATTTACTCTGAATCTTTTTAAATCTTTTTAAAGGAATACATTGCTTTTTTGTGTTGATTTTCCATATATTTGCTCTTAGATATCAGGAGATCTTGTATTTTGTATACTGAGAAGACAGTCTTCTAAAGTGGGTACTTGGAGAGTAACCAAAAAGTATCCAATCCAATTGGTTAAACCAATCCATAGCATTATTTTTTTCTTATACATACATTGTACATATATTAAAATCAATTTAGGGAAATACCATACATATGTTGTATAAGAGGACTTTAGGTCTGTGTTGCTAAAGGAAGACAAACATTTTATTCAGACTTTCAGGAAATCTAAATAAAGTATATATATAAACTGTATAAATAGAGCTAAGGCTATTTTTAACAATATAACTTTGATTAATATTTTGTAATTTCCTTATAGGTAAAATTCACTATTGTGTATCTATTGTATATTGGAAGTCTTCATGCTAAGCCTTTGTTTAAGAAGAGTGAGTGTTGGATCAGATCCTCTTAGAAACAATAGATACTCCTTGTTGGTGTAGCATTTTCATCTAAGTATAATTAAGTGGCACATTTTAAAGTATTAAAATACATAAATAAGTGAAAATGTTTCTATGAAAAATGTCACCTTTTCCTATATAAATTCTTTTTTTGGACTTTTGTAACTATGTACTTTGGACTTTTGTAACTATGACCCATTTTAAAGCTCTACAAATTTGTGATTTTATTAAGTGTAAAAACAACAAAACCTCTAATACAAGACTTTGCCGGCTAAATGTTGTTGAAGTCCTAAAGAAGTCAATGGGAGCTGCCCTGATTCTATTGGAGTGTTTAAAATCAAATCATAACTTTAGAAGTTTTTGGATTTATTTCGCTAGGAAATGTCTATAAAACTAGACTTTTTAAAGGTTTTAGAGGTATTCCTATTTTTTCAGATCTTCAGTGTAATTTACCGTTCAAGCTTTTTTTATTTGGATCTTTTAATACATGTAATGACACTTGTGGTTTTAGAGAAATGGAGTTTAGTCATGGTTTCAAAAACCTGTAAAACTACTAAAATGTGATCTTTATTAAATTGGCCTCTCTGCATTAGATTAAGGGGGGAATTTACTAAAACCCTAATTTATCTAATTGTTTTGTTAAAATAAAGTCAACCTAAATTCCATCCAAGAATTGAACTTGTTTATCAAATAATCAGCTCTAAAAAGTTGGTACGGGAAAAGTCTTGATAAAATGGAATTGTACAGCTTTTACGGATTTGACGCCAAAATTGCAAATTTTTAGGAGTTGTCTCCCAAAAACCCAGAATTTTCACATTATCATATGAAACCCAGAACAGATCACAATATCTTCAAATTGTAAAAGGGGCATCTGCCATTGACTTCTACATGACCTCGACAGTTTTGAGATGGCGTATTTTTGAATTTGGATTTTTAGCAGCTTTGGAGTATAATAATCCTCTAAAAATTCAAATTTTCCCCTTTCAAAAACTTGACCAGAAAAAAAATCAAGGTTTAATAAATATGCCCCTAAGCCTAGAAGTCAGTAAATCTGTGCTAATAGTGAGTTTTACGGCCAGCTGATACAATTTCAATATAAAGATACCCACCAAGTCCTTGGTGGGATAAAGAAAGTATTACATGCTGAGGTATCATGCTGATATAGAGGGAACAAAGCAATAATTGGGATAAATTATGCAAACCTTTGCAAAGCACACTTACCCATCAGGCACTGTACACTATATACATAGTTATAATTATTTTTTAAAAAACCTACAGAGAGTAGTAGGAAATAAAGTACAGGAGAATTGCATAAGCCTCATATATGTACTAAACCAGGGTTGATACAATATTTAGAAAGCTTATCTAAATATTATTAAGTGCGAGTAAAAAATGATAATGATGAGAAAAAGATTAACGGAAATTAAATGAACAATAAATCATGTGAAAATTTTAAAGAAATACTTTATGTTCATTAAACATAACACCTGCACTTGTTTATAAGTGAGGTAGGCTTTAAAGAAGCAATTTTTCTATTACAACTTGACCTTTGACCAAGGCTTTTCACAAAATATCACTGATATTATTTAACCACCTCAGACTTGGCAACATCTCACTCTTTCATTTGGCAAAATGAAAGAAAAACATTTGTGGTGTCTTCTGTCTATAATTTTGTCATTGAAATGCAACACCAACATCACTCCAACTGGTAATTCCAACACCAGTGGAAACTAATGATGTTTATCATAAATCAGATCTCAAATTAAAATTTTGAGAATGGAATGTGTCATAGTGGGAGATTACATAGTGGGAGTGCTTCTTGGCGAGTCTGGAATAGAACTATTATAAACTGAGGCTTTCACTGTGAAATATTTTCTCAGGAGACATAAAAGAATTGAATAGATTCACACATTAGCTTGACTACCTTTTCCTTCAGCTCAGAGATCTCCCACTGGACATCAGTGCCCCCAATCAAGGCTGAGTCTCCGATCTTGAAAGTGCTATAAAGCCAACATTATGGCAGAGAGAAATTTGGAGGTCACCACACAATGCAATGCAGGGAATGCTCAAAGTGCTGTTAACATAAAAATATAGCAAGCATTCAGGTCTATTTGATAGAAATGTGTCTCCAATGTAAAGGTGGCCAAGACATAACAATTACAATTAGTGATGGGCGAATTTATTCGCCAGGTGCAAATTCGCGGCGAATTTGCGAGATTTGCCGCCAGCGAATAAATTTGCGAAACGCCTGCGAAAATTCAGGGAAAAAATTCGCCGGCGTCAAAATAATGTTTTCCGAAAAAACGGACGCTGGCATCAAAGACGGGCGCCGGTGTCAAAAACGGGCGCCGGCGTCAAAAACGATGCCGGCGCCGGCGATGTTTTGCGAATTTTTCGCCGTTTCACGAATTTCGCACGAAATTCTCGAATTTTTCGGCGAAGCGAAACGGCGCAAATTCGCCCATCACTAATTACAATCTTTCCTGGAAAAGATCTTTCTAAGAAAAATTATTTGTTTCAATACACACGTGTAGAGCTGAATCGTCAGATATACATGTATTAACAATAGAATTCTACCTGTATCTGACGATTCAGCACTAACAATGGCCGACGTGTTGGGTTCCTTCATCAGATCAAAATTTTCAGTCCAGCCAGATCGACAAGCCGACCGATATCCGAGTCTTCTGCCGATATCGGTCGGCTCTTTTTCCACCATACATGCACCAAATATCATACGAAAATCTTTTCATGTGATATGATCTGTGCGTCTATGGCCACCTTAAGACATTTTTTTCTCCAAAAAGGAGAAAACATGAGCTAATAAAGAAATTAGGACATAAACTTTGTGGTAATGTATAATATTCTTATATTTTACATTAAAGACTAACTTATTCACTATATATTTACTTCGTAGTTTTGTTTATAAAAATTATAATACAATAATTTATATGTAGGATTCTGACTTGGGATTCAAATCTGAAAATAGTCTAATGCAAAAGGCAGCAGATCATGCCAGAGCCCTATAGGTAAGTAGAAATCTCCTTTTGACTCATGCAATGAAAGTATCCATTAGCAATACACATTTTGGTTTGCACAACCTTATTATCCACTGTTATTAGTTAGTGAAATAGCTCTTGTAAAATGAGAACTTCTAACGTCTGCTAACATAAAATAATAAAACATTAAACGAGCCCAACCCTACAGTTTTATTATTACAGCAAAAAATAAAAACATTATTTGCATGGACTCTGTAATTCAATGCTTGCTGGATAATAGGTTTTCAGATGAAGGATCCCATACCTTTACATGCAGGCAGTAATCTAATGACCATTTGTGTGACATAGTTTATTCTGTTCGAATGCTGATGGTCCCAATGTATACAATTCTTTAGGACAAGACATATTTTTTCAATCATTTCATCGGATATACTTCAACAAATTGGCTGATAATTTCATTCCTTTTAATGATGTGGTCTTTTCCTCAGACACAGCCTATTAAAGTGGCTACTTTGAGAATCATATCTAAGCAATGGTATATAACAAAATTGTGTCGGGAATCCATGCCTGATCTTTGTATATCTTCAGTCAAACCAGAAGGACTTGCCCCAGTTCCCAGGCAATCAACATACAAAAGGTTGTATCCAAAGATATATGTCCCAAGGCTTTTCATTTTTCAAGATTACATTAAAAAAATTAGATACATACTGACCCCACATGGTCCACCTTAGGTTAAATGAATACCCTCAATGATGTGCTACATTGATTAGAGTTAAAGTGGCATTCTTTATAATATAGGATTCTACACTATGAGATACATTGAATGGGACAAAAAATATAATATAACTAGCAGTTAGCTAAATTCCTCCCTAATGGGTTCCTTTGTGAATTATGAAGCATTTCAATGTTTTTTTGGCAAACGTGAAAAATATATTGTTTCTGTAGGTGTTATTGTATATCGGGTTTTGAAAGAGGAACAGATTTTTGTATTAACTATGTAGAAATCATTTATGAGATGGGACTTGCAATTCTCAGAGCAGTGGGTTGGAAAATAGCACAGAACAGGCTTTCCTTATTGTGTTTTTTAAAGTCAACACATAATTGGTCTTGCAGAAACGTTATTTTCTCTTAAAATGATTGCATTAACAAGCTTTGAAATATTTTGGCTATGGCATGTTAAAATATCTTAGATAGAATGCAGCCATGCTTCTTATATATTGTCCTCATGCCGCTGTGGTGTGCTCCTTCTTGACACATTTGAAATCTCAATAACATGTCAATGTTATTCAGAAGATTAATTCTGCAATTCAAAATGTGGATAATGAAGGTTCAAAAGGTGCTTCTCAAAAGCATTTTTATAGTATCGAACAAGGTGATGTCGGTAATTGTCTGCATAAAAAGCAACGCAATGATGAGAATACAAATATGTATGATATAGCCCAAATGTATGTATGTTCTTGTTCTCAAGGCTTCAAGTGTTCAGACTATGACAACTGAACAAATGGTTACGGTAGCATGAAATCTGCCACTCTTTAATATCTATAGGAGCATGGTTCTTACCTAGTGATGGGAGAATTTATTCGCCAGGCGCGAATTTGCGTCAAATTTGCGTTACATTTTTTTTTCCGAAAAACGGGCACCGGCGTCAAAAACGAGTCAAAACGAGAATTTTTCGGCGAAGTGAAACGCCGCAAATTCGCCCATCACTATTCTTACCATAATAACTGCCAGCAAAAGACGCAAGACCAAGAGCAAACATTTTAGAATTACTTTTCTAGATTGTTCTATAATACTCCTAAGGCCTCAGTGGCAATGTTTGCTTCAGATAATATTCAGGTAATAAATAAGAAAAAATCATCTTGTGAATTTGATCATTCAGTGTGTTAAATGTAATGACATGTATAGGGGGCCAATTTACTAGCATTCGTATTTTGTTTTTTTATCAAGAATTGTATATTTTAGAGCTAAAAATCATAGATTATACTAATTACTCTAAACCACAATAAAATTCATAATTTATTAAATGAAAAAAACCCCCACAAAAAACACTAATAGAAAACTTTGACAGCTTAAAGCTGTCGAGGTCATGTAAAAGTCAATGGGATATTTTCTTTTCCAATTGTAAAATCTTTCTTTACTTCAAGCTTTTAGAGGTTTTCAGGCTTTTATACATTTGTATTTGCACAAAAAAAATTGAGGATTTGGAGGTTTTCATATTAGTATACTGATTAGTTCTGCATTTTAATTCTTAACTGCTTTTTATATTATGCTGTTTTAAATAGGGATGCACTGAATACAATATTTTGTTTTGTGACAAAAAGTAATGCATATGCAAATTAGGATTCTGATTTGGTTCGGCCGGTCAGAAGGATTAGGCCAAATCCTAATCCTGCTGAAAAAGGCTGAATCCTGGATTTTATGTAAAATCATTCGTATCGTTGACTTCAAAAGATTTAATCGATTGATTCGAACGATTTAATCGATCGATACGAACAATTTAATCGTTCAATCGAACAATTTTTACTTTGATCGAAAACTGCTGTTTTCAATCAAAAAAATAAATTGACTATTGAAGTATCAAATTCGATGGTCGAACTTCGACGTTTTTTAACTTCGAAATTCGACCCTTAGTAAATGTGCCCCTAAAAGTCTAAATGGCTAAAAAAGGTGCAATGGGATCAACTCAGCTCCCATTGATTTCTATAGGACATTGACTGCTTTTACTTGCAGCAGTTTTATTCGGTTTAGAGAGATTAAAAAAAATACAATTTATGATTCATGAAAAAAAGGAAATCTGAATGTTATTAAATATTCAGATAAACAAAATATTTTTCCCCTTAGAAAATTCAGTATAACTGCTTAGCCTGAGAATCATTGTGCAACTTTTTGAAAAAGCCATTACCAAGAAGTAAACCAGTTCTACATAATGCACTTATAAAATAATAATATAATGCTGCTTATGTCATAAGCCTGGAATCAGAAGGATCCAATTAATAAGTAAAGCTCACAGATGACTTCAATGCTACAGGCATATGGTATTTCTCAACTGTTGTGCATTGTCAAATCTTGTTGCTATGCAGATACTGTATAGAAATTCTTCGTACTTTGTGGGGGTACAGAGTACATTCTAATACTAAGCAGTGCGAGATCAGCGGTTGGTTTGGTTTAATATAAAATAAGCTTTGCACCAAAGTGTTTATATAATGGAACAGTCCACCAAGTATGCATTTCATTTTTTATATAATTTTTAGGGTGTTAGGCATTTGGAGTAGGTTTCAAAGTGGGAAGTACCTTTACTCTCCAAGGGAATTGGGAGATTGTCGTTGTTTGTTATCAAAGGTGCCCATTTGTATTAAACCTTGATTTTTTTTCTCAACTCAAATTTTTCATAGAAAAATAAAAAATAGAATTTTTGGAGATTTATCATACCCCAAAGCTGCTATAAATCCAAATCTGAAAATATGCCATAGCAAACCTGTTGAGGTCATGTAGAAGTCAATGGCAGATGTCCCTGAAGTTGTATTTTGACAAAGTAATCTGCATTGGATAATCCGAAAAATTTGTGGTTTTTGTCCAATAATATGAAAAAGTCTAGTTTTTGCAGGGAAAACTCAAGTTTTTGAAACGTCAATTGTACAATACAAATTGATGCTCAATTTAGTATTCATAAATGAGTTAAAATCGTGAAAGGGAGTTTGGTCGGATTTGTTTTCGGGAAAAATTAATTTCATTTGATTTTTAGTAAATCTGCCCCATAATGTAACATACGATAGGATAAAAAAAAACAAAGATCTCAAAAAACCTCTATAAAATTGGAGTTTTTTTGGACAATTACAAGCAGAAAAAAAAACAAAAAAACCTCAAAGTTTGAATGGCTTAAAAAATGGTCTAACAGGGTCAGCACAAGCCCCATTAACTTCTATGGGACCTCGACTGCTTTTACTTGAAAAAGTTTTGTATTACATTTTTCGTGATTATTACTAGTGATGGGCGAATTTGCGCCGTTTTGCTTCGCCGAAAAATTCGCAAAATTCGCGAAACGGCGAAAAATTCGCGAAACGGCGCCGGCGTCCCGTTTTTGACGCCGGCGTCCGTTTTTCAAAAAAAAAAATTTGACGCCGGCAAATTTTTTCCGCAAATTTTCGCGGGAGTTTCGCGAATTTATTCGCTGGCGGCGAATCACGCAAATTCGCCGCAAATTCGCGCCTGCCGAATAAATTCGCCCATCACTAATTATTACACTTAGGGGCAGATTTATCAAGGGTCGAAGTGAAAATTCGAATTAATTTTTTTTTAATTTTGAGCTATTTTTTGTGTACTTTGACTAGGCAATAGTCCAAATTTGATTTGAATTTGAAAAAAATCTAATATAAAATCATGTACTCTCTTTATAAATTCAACTTTGACCATTCACCATCTAAAACCTGCCGAATTGCTGTTTTAGCCTATGGGGGAGCTCCTAGAACCCATTTGGAGTCAAATGGTGGACTTTGAAAAATCAATTCGAATTCGATCACATGCTCTATTACTTCAATTCGTATGATTCAAATTCGAACGAAAATGGCCTATTCACCCGAAAAAAAACTTGGATTTTTTTCACAAATTTCTGTTGATTTTTTTTTTATTCGAAATTCAACCCTTGATAAATGTGTCCCTTAATATATCTTAAATTTTTGGGTTTTAGAGGGGAAAAAACCCCACAAATCTTTAGTGAAAAAAATACGATTTGTGAAAAAATAGAAATCATAATGTTAGTAAATAAAAACTTAGTAAACCCTTTAAAGGGTCCTATGGACCTTGAGGCAGGTAATTTTGTTTGTAGACAAGATATTCAGCTGAAAAAAACAAAAAAATCTTCCTTTTCTAGGCTGTGTTTCTTTTGTTGCATTTCAAATGACAGGATGCATTTAAAGTAATATAGCTGGGTCAGAAAAACTATGTCTAGATGAAGGCCCAGATATGGTGGAATATATTTCTCTTATGTGATTATTCTTAAAGGGATACTGTCATGGGAAAAAAAATTTTTTTCAAAATGAATCAGTTAATAGCGCTGCTCCAGCAGAATTCTGCGCTGAAATCCATTTCTCAAAAGAGCAAACAGAATTTTTTATATTCAATTTTGAAATCTGACATGGGGCTAGACATTTTGTAAATTTCCCAGCTGCCCCAAGTCATGTGACTTGTGCTCTGATAAGCTTCAAACACTCTTTACTGCTGTACTGCAGTCACCCACTCCCTTCCCCCCCAGTAGCCAAACAAAAGAACAATGGGAAAGTAACCAGATAGCAGCTCCCTAACACAAGATAACAGCTGCCTGGTAGATCTAAGAACAACACTCAATAGTAAAAACCCATGTCCCACTGAGACACATTCAGTTATATTGAGAAGGAAAAACAGCAGCCTGCCAGAAAGCATTTCTCTCCTAAAGTGCAGGCACAAGTCACATGACCAGGGGCAGCTGGGAAATTGACAAAATGTCTAGCCCCATGTCAGATTTCAAAATTGAATATAAAAAAAATCTGTTTGCTCTTTTGAGAAATGGATTTCAGCGCTGCTGGAGCAGCACTATTAACTGATTCATTTTGAAAAAATTTTTTTTCCCCCATGACAGTATCCCTTTAAGATTTTATAGTGTCAATTATACTGTATCAAATTATCATTTTTGATGAAGGGAGGTCTTTTGAGAGTCAGTAGAAATTAGCATTTTAGCTAGGCATGTTTGCTGTATAGCAATTTTAAATAAACTGAATATTTGTGTTAGTTTTCTTTAGTATTAGGAAGTGTCCTCAGGCCTCTAAATGACATGTTTGTAATTGCCATGATTGAATCCATCCATCCTGTCTCCTACCTTCCACTGTGGCTTCAGCTCTTGTCTTTTCCAGTGATTGGGTCGCCTTTTCATATACCCAATATAAGACAGCTTTAATCTGCTCATTGGTGCTTCAAATGGAAGGTTCACTTGTTTGTTTTTACAAAATATTGCTATCATTATTAAATGTGACTAAATGTAGGTTTTTCACTTGTGTTTTTTTTTTTATAGAAAAAAAAAAAAGTTTTCACTTCAACTTCAATTTGAGGGGAAATAAACAAGCAAATTCTGTGCAAGATTGAAAATATGTAAAAAAAAAAACAAAAAAAAACACGATCAAACTAGGGATGCACCGAATCCAGGATTCGGCCTTTTTAAGCAGGATTCGGATTCGGCCGAATCTTTCTGCCAGGCCGAACCGAATCCTAATTTGCATATGCAAATTAATAGCGGGGAGGGAAATCACGTGACTTTTTGTCACAAAACAGGAAAGTAAAAAATGTTTTCCCCTTCCCACCCCTAATTTGCATATGCAAATTAAGGTTCGGATTAGGTTCGGTATTCGGCCGAATCTTTCAAGAATTATTCGGGGGTTCGGCAGAATCCAAAATAGTGGATTTGGTGCATCCCTAGATCAAACTGATTTATTATTATATACTAAAATTGTAATCTGTATAAAAAACAGAAATTGGATTAACTGTTATACTATGTTATACTATACAATCTATTTAGACTGAATATACACCATTTAAGAACATTTGGATTTTATGTTTTTCCTGAATTGTATTTTTTCCTCAAAAAAAATTGATTTAAAACAGTCCAATAGCATCTATAGGACCGCAACAACTTTTACCTGGGAAAGTTTTGTATTAATGGTTTCCGTGGTTATTTTGTAATTGTACAAAAAACGAAAACATTTAGAGGTTTTAGAAGTATTCATATTTTTTTTTTGTTCAGCACTTTTTCCAATTCTTACTTATTTTATGTTTGCATCTTTTAATACATTTCAAAGCATTTGTGGTTTTAGAATTTAATTGTGGTTTTAAAAAGCACTAGTAACACTTATTTTACCCTTTAATCAATGGGCCGCCACAACATGATTGCTCTCTGCAGTTAGATGTCTAACAAAAACATCAAGTGCAATCAAATGTACCAATCCAGTATCATATCAAATGGCATTTTAATGAATGCACAGATTTCCAAATCAACAGAAACAAAACGAAAAACGTTATTGTAGCTAATTATCCTATACAGTTTATTGCCCAGTGCAGCATTCATTTAAATACTTGGAGAGTAATAATGAATTAGCAGGTGCCAATCAGGCAGGACTGGGTAAATTGCTTTAACTTCTGGGGTTCTGAGACTGATTTCAATGAATCCTGTTTTGGGGTTAAAAACTAATACAAATACAATACAAATTCTTTCAAAAGAAAGTCCACTGTTAATTGTAGCATAAAAAAGGGGTATTCATATAGGACTGGCACAAACCGGACTTCACTCCCAAGCTCGGTGCGATTAAAAATATATTTTATTAACGATGTGGCCTTACGCGTTTCGTGCCATGATGGCATGAAGTTTGTGCCAGTCCTATGTGAATATCTATTGGGGTTAAAAAAACTTGAATAAAAAGTTTTAACTCAGGGTAGAATGTCTGTATTTATGATTGTTCTGTATAATGAGTTCCAGTATGGCTGGGATTTGTTGTGGCTTGATTGAAAAATGAGTACCGTATATACTCGAATATAAGCGGTCCCGAGTATAAGCCGAGGTACCTAATTTTACCTCCAAAAACTGGGAAAGCTTATTGACTCGAGTATAAGCCTAGGGTGAGAAATGCAGCAGCTTCTGGTAAGTTTCAATCAAAAAATTGAGGGTTTCTGCTCCCATTGGAGGTGCCGGCATCTCGTTTTTGGATGCCGGCGACCATTCTTGGACGCCGGCAAATATTCTTGGAGACTATTCTTGGACGCCGGCAACTATTCTTAGGCTGGCAACCGTTTTTGCGCTTGACCCGGGTATATACTCGAGTATATATGGTATTTGGAGGCACTTTATTTAAAGGTTTACAGTAGCTTCATATAGAAACCAGGCCTTAATATAAATTATTGTATTTACTTTCGCTGTTTAGTGTAACAACGTTACCTGTATAATTAAAATAATTTTATTTCCTCAGTGTTGAGTTACTTTATTAGCTCTTGGGTTGCACACTATTAAAATATAGAGAAAATAATGATGACCCCGAGGGCTGAAACAAATGTAATCAGGGCATTAATATTCATCAGCTGTTTTGCTTTTGTAGCTGGCATTAAGACGAGACAACATAAAAGCATAAATTAGTTTGTGTTTCTTCTTGTGCCATCTTCCAATTACTAACATTAACGTACTTAATGGAATAGCATCAGATCTGGTAGGCAAGGTATCATTAATGTAACACACACAAAATTATAATTTGCTGACTCGAGGAAAGGAAGACACCATAATAATCATTATCACTTGACCTTCTAAGCTCCAACCTATACATTTCTGAATAAACAAGTTAGCTGGCAGCAGAGATAATCATAGTCAAGCAAGGTCAATATTGTGCAGAGACCGATTGGACAAAATGAGTCAGATATAATGCAAGGAAACCAGAAAAGCAGCAGCATTATCATAACAGGGTAAAGAATGAGGAATAGTATATTTAATTAGCAATGGCTACGTCTGATGCTGCTTGGGACTACATCAGTTTCTCCTCAAAGATACTTAAACTATCCCCAAGTGTCCTTCCTTGGTTCTCTTGTCACTTGCTAAGAGCGACAAAAAGCCCTTCAACCTGGTGTGAAAAGTTCTATTAGAGCTTGAGACTGAATAAATGTATTGATTGTGTGAGTGTGTGTGTGTATATTTGTGTTTTTTATTTGGTGGGATGGTCAGTCAAGCCTTTGGTTACCCAGTCTACCCAATGGCATTAATGTCTATAAAGGTTTACATAGGTGTTAAGGTTGATTCTGTGTCAATTTTATAGAATTCATGAATTGAAATAAATTAAACTGGCAAATTAAAATACTGGAAAGAACCTTTATCTTTCCCTTTTGCTTTAAAACTTTTTAATCTGTCAACAACACACTAATGTGAAAACGATTGGGGATGCCAAATGAAGTGCTGTGATAGGCTAAATGGTTGCCCCATGTGGACTGCCAGCATACAGGAAGCTCTGTTAGAGTAAACATGTGTCCTCCAAAAAGTCATACATTTAAAAACTGGCACTTAGTTTGAGGCCACTGGGTGCAACATCATTGGGAGTGGTGAGCAACATGTTGATCATGAGACACTGGTTGGGGACCACTGCTCTAGCTGAAGACATTAAAATGGCTTCCAACCTTCGTGCCTTCTCAGAGCAGTGGGCCCCAATCAGAAGAGAGTATACATGCCTTCCAAATGTAACATCAATCTTCGGTGCTATGGAAACTTACTTCTGACTGGTTCTCTCTCCGCTCAGAAAAGACAGCATATATGGAATCTCTTAGGGTAGGGACACACTGGGCGATTTGGGGAGTTTTAGTCGCCTGGCGACTAATCGCCGCGACTTTTCTCCCCGAATGCCTCCCCTCGCTCTGCGCCTGGCTAAAATGAAAAATCGCCTGCGCTAATCACACGCGGCGATTCGTTTTCCGAAGTCGCCCGAAGTTTCCTCGTGAGGCAACTTTGGGCGATTTCGGGAAAACGAATCGCCGCGTGTGATTAGCGAAGGCGATTTTTCATTTTAGCCAGGCGCAGAGCGAGGGGAGGCATTCGGGGAGAAAAGTCGCGGCGATTAGTCGCCAGTCGACTAAAACTCCCCAAATCGCCCAGTGTGTCCCAGCCCTTAAGCATCTGCATTGAGGCTGCCAGATATGGACATGGAGTCTAGAGGCTTAAATGTAATTACTGCAAAAGAGATAATTGTGAGGGATTCTATCAGGATCCCTAAACTTACCGGGATGACTCCATAGATAGCAACTACCTATTATAAATCACTAAATAGATAACAATGTGATCTAGAGAAAAGTTAAACCACAATGGCACTTTGCTAAGTCTCATTGGGGCTCTCAATTAGGGGATCCTTGATTCATTTGCTTTTTTGTTCCCAAATGGTTCGATTTGCGCTAGTCTGTAACATGGAATTAGTTGGGATCTTGTGAATATTTGAGAAATGCTGAAACAACTGTTTGCCCATACACAGCCAAACCTTTGAGCGCGGCTTCTCCTTCCATGTCCCGTCCAGATGTTATTAGTGCAACTATAATGATTTTACAGTAGGAACAAGCCCAAGCAGCAAGTACTGCTACTGTTTCGGGCGTCAAACCCTTTATCAAGTGTTTGAAAGTGAGAATAAATAACCCAACACCACCATTGAACCTTCCTCCAACTCCTCCCCATTCAGTTAGTTACAGCTGTGCATCCAAATCCTACTCTTGTAGATAATAGTCACTGTTTAGGCCAAGTCCAACATCCAAAACAGATACAAAATAAATAGTCCATCCAAGAAAAGAGGGGGATCCGCAACAAAGTGTCATCCTTGTGTTAAAGTCTTTTTTATTATGTTTATCGGGATGCACTGACTCCACTATTTTGGATTCGGCCGAACCCCCAAATCCTTCCCAAAAGATTCGGCGGAATACCGAAACCGAATCCGAATACTAATTTGCATGTGCAAATTAAGGGTGGGAAGGGGAAAACATTTTTTACGTCTTTGTTAAGTGACAAAAAGTCACGCAATTTTTTTGCCTTTACTTGCAAAAAAAGGAAAAAAAATATAATCCCATTTTTACTTTCTTTAATAAAAAAGAAACCTATCTCCAATATACTTTAATTAAAAAATGTGTACCATTTGTATAAGAAACCTGACTGTATGCAGTGAAATTCTCCCTTCATTTACTGCTGTGGATAGGAATTGTCAGATGGTCCCTAACTGCTGAGCAGGGAAACAATCATACTTATGAACAGCAGGGGGAGCCCCCACCTTACTTCCCAGCCGTGAAGAACTCAAGCAGCTTTGTTTATGACGATCCCTAAGCAGCCCAGACCACACTGAGCATGTGCACAGTCTTAGTCTTGCAAAGATGTTTAACAAAGTTACAAGATGGTGACCCCCTGTAGCCAACTTTGAAAGCATAAATTATTTGGCCAAACTCGACAAATAAATTGGAAGAAACTTCTGTTTCTTTTTCCAGGCGTTCAAAGGCTATTCTAGTACTATTATTGCTTATTTATCCAATATCTAAAATATCTTGCCTGTTTAAAGAGAATCGCAATGCCAACTGATGGTATAACAATGCGCTACAGGGATCTCTGATAAGTCACCTTCATTCATGCGTTTGATGTATTTGTGATATTAACATGATGAGATTCCAACTGAGTATTCTATTATTCACTACGTTTGTCACAGGGGAGGCTGATTAGAAATAGACATATGATTTAATTAAATGTATATATTATCAAAGATAACTTTCCTTTCCACAATAAACCCCAAACCCCACTGCTATCATTACAATGTTCTGATGTTTGATCATGGTTATGTTTCTGCGCACTCCTGTCAAGAACAGAACACCAAACAAAAGTGGACTTTTCTGCTGTTTGATGGCCTTGCCAAGTTTTGGAGCCCACAGACTTCAAAATAAATGAATAAAAAGTGTACAAAATGGAAAGTATGAATCGGGTACAAATACTGTCCATTTTCATATCACCATGACACGGCTGTTTACTGACTCGAGAGAACCCTTTCAATTTTCACAGATTTCATATGCAAAATGATATGCAAATCAAAACCTTTTCACTAAATATGGATATACAGTGTATATGTATAATTGCTTCACGGGCCCTGAATTAAGATAAAGGTTACTATGGTTTATATAATTTAAGAATAAAATGTAAATATATGTTAATTATCTAAATAAATTGACTACTTCTATAAAAAGAATATACATTCTGTGTGTTTGTAGCACAATGAAGTGGTGCTACTTCAGTAGTTCCTATAGTGTCTATAACCTCCATCGTGTCAACATATTCCACAGTTCTGTACAATAGAAGGGTGTATATATCACATATACAGATATTGGGCTTTACAGGAGGTAGAGTGGGTCCATCTAGATGTTGTAAAAAGAAAAAACATATGTAAGATTATTGAATATTTCTAAAAAACTCACTATGCCTTGTGACCTATTTGCACGGCAACCAGTGAGTCAATGGCTGGGTAACTGATTACGAGTGCACACATACAGATACTGAAGTGGGGTAGGGGTGCAATTTTTACTCCCTGCGAATCCCATTTTTACATGTCATGAGACCCCCCTCAAGAGAGAATATTACTATTACTTTTTATTTTAATTTTCAATTCGGTCCTTGATAAATCTGCCCCCAAATGTAAAATGATTACACTTAAACAATGTGTTTTTGACTAACCCCTCACACATGAGTCTCATTGATCCCTCCAAACGATGCATTTATTAAAGACTGACTTGAATAGCAAATTCCTGATTCATTCATATAGTTAGAGCTACAGCTGAAATGGAAGAGGGTGGTTAAACCTCACAAAGAGCTTTTTTTGAAAAAAAACACATTTAAATTACAAGCAATGCTCCCCCCTCTATTTCTACACATAAGAAGAGCATTCAAGCTCACAAATAATACAAGCTTTGCTGTATTGCAACAAGAGCAGATATGGAAATGTAAATACTTTGCACTACAAACAGAATTCTTCAGGTTTTCAGGCTTAAAAACTCGCAGTTCTTCTAAAGACATCTCTTCTTTTAAATGTATGAACCTACATCTGCCAACAAACTCCCCGTGATAACAACTTTGTATCCCCTAACCATGGTGGCTAACCAGATCCCAGTATTCAGCTTATAGATAGTGATGGGCGAATTTGTCCCGTATCTCTTTGCCGAAAAATTTGCAAAACTGAGAAAACTTTGCAAAACGTATTGAAATCAATGGGTGTCAAAATAATTTCGACCTGCGTCAATTTCGACACCAGTGACAATTTTTATATGCGTGACCTATTTAGTCCAAATAATTTTGACGCACAACAATTTATAATGCATTTTTTTTGATGCAGGGGATTTTTTGCCATTGAATTTTCTCTGCAGTTTTGCAAATGTATCACTACTTATAGACAGATATAGTTGCACCCTTGCAAGAAATCTAACACTGATCTTTTTGGGTGGCACTACTAGAGTCCTGTGTCTCCGCTTGAGGGGAGAGCAGGTACACAATGATTTGAGGTTCCTCCACCCAGGGTCAGGAAGGATTGGACTGTAATACCCAGGGCCGGATTTACATAGCGGGCGCCCCTAGGCTCACTGCCATACATTACCCCTTTCCCCTCCCCTATATTTGTGCAAATGTCATCATTATGACTGGAGCAAAGGGGATTGGAGTACCGGAAATTTAAAAAATAATTGTATCTTATGTGCATCCCCAGTGTTTTTGAACCAATGTGGGTGTGGCTGGGCAGCATGCAGCCCCCTAAAATCCTGTCGCCCTAGGTGGCCTAGGTGGCCTTTCCACAAATCCGGGCCTGGTAATACCCCTCCCTGGGAACTTTCCTAATCCGCAAGCATCAACGGTTGATAAATTTATTGGCAGGACCCTGTACCCCTAAATAACCATGATACATACAGCCTACCAGCCAGCAGCATCTTTGCATAATATTTCAGATGGTTTTATCTCTGATCTAGGGTTGCCACCTGTCTGGTTTTGACCTGGCTGTATTTTGAAGGGCTGCCCGGGTCAAAACTGTCTGACCAGTTTTCCAAATAAGGAAAACAGAGCAGGATTCCCTATGATTGACCTGGCTGTCATGCAATTGCCAATCGCAAACATCATAGCCCCACCTCTGATGTCACAACCCCTGCCCCATTACATCACAGACCCATCCCCATTACATCACGGCCCTGCCCAGAGTTAGATGGGCCAAAAGGTGACAACCCTACTCTGCGCTGCTGAGGAGAATTCTCACTTATGTGGCAGTTTCTTCTGACTTGCTTTGCCTTTCTGTGCCCTGAGAACAGCACACTTAGGGCCCTGACAAGAACCCCCTTTCCTTTTGCACCCTAAATAGAGTGTGGTTTCCTGCCACTGGGGTTCCGTACTTACTTTACCCACACAGTTGTCTCTGGGATCTTACAGCACCTTGCTTTCACTTCCTGTGCAGCACTTCCTTCCTGTCATCTCACAGGGGTTGAGACTCCTCCCCCTCCTTGCACAGAACAACACAGAGGAAAGACAAATATACATAGCTCCCCTACATACATATTTTGCTTTTCTTTCCTTTTGACCTGCCAAATTGCACTTTGCCTCTGTATTGTAAAATATATTCATATATGCATTGAACAGCCCAGCCTTTTCTGCACGCTTGGTAGTACTGTAGGTTGCTTTTTGTGGTGCAGACAAACGCTCCCTAGATGCCTGGTGTAGTATTAGAAAGACATTGCATATTTGTGAGTTACAAGTAGGGTTGCCACCTTTTCTGGAAAACAATTATATATTTATATTTTTTCATATATAATAAAAAATATAAAATAAAAAATTATATATTTATAATTATATATTTATATTTTTTCCCTATTAATAACATTAGGATTAGCCATCCTTTTTACCAGCCTGGCTGGTAAAATACCGGCCAAGTGGCAACCCCAGTTAGGAGACCAGGCATGTTTCAATGCAAAACCAAATGTGCTTAACCCATTTATTAGCTGCAGACTGTGACAAAAATGATAACGTTTCTTACAAGCCTCCCTTGGTCAGATAGGGAGGAAAAGTGTGAACAAGAATTTGCTCAGCCCCTGCCCACCTAAAGTAAGGGTAGGGCTGACACCTGTCCAGTTTTTCAGAAAAACCAGGAAGGATTCCTCTTGATTGACATGGCGATCAGCCAATCGCTGATTGCCACACCATAGCCCTGCCCCCTGACAGCTCTCATCCCGCCCACAAAATCAGATGGAAAAATCCAAAAATATCTTGAAAATCTGACTTTTTCCCGCAAAGCAAATTTTGAGGAAAATGTAATAATAAATAAGCGTAAAAAACTAGAGCGGATTTGATCGGAGTTTGTAGTAGAAAATATTGAGATAAATTGTGACTTTGATAAATAATCCCCTAAATCTACTAAAAAATAATTTAATTATTAAATAAACCCAATTGGATTGTTTTGCTTTCAGTCTGGACTAAATGTATCTTAGTTGGGATCAAGTACAAAGTACTGTTTTGGGAGATTGCCTTCCTGTTATTTCGGATTTCTGGATAACAGATCCTATACCAGTGCAAGCAGTCGAGGTCCTATAGAAGTCAATGGGAGCTGCTCTGATCCTGTTGGACCCTTTATTTTAGCCATTTGGATTTTTAGAGGTTTTAGAGGTCAATGACCAGTTTTACGCCGTGTTTTTCCTCTCGCCAAATACATTGGAGTCAATACCTTACTTATGCCAAATGCATTGGAGTTTATGGGTTTTTTTCTCACATTTTTTTTCCCTTGCACAAAAACACCAGATTTTTCTCCAGGCAGAAGAAAACACATGGTGCATTTCTACATCAGATTTACAAAAATTTTCACCACTCGAGAATATGTGAATTTCACCACAAATCTGGCAAACAAATTTGCTAATTAAAAAGATATTAATGGGTTATATGCAATTTTGTTTACATTTGTTTGGATATTATCATGGTGCTTGGAAACTATTTTACTATTTAAATTCACTGATTTAAGAAATAATACTGTGCACACGACTGTGAAAATTTTTTCACTTTTTCTTCTTACCTGCACAATTTATTCCCATCTCTGTGGCTGTTAGACTAATTTGATGGTTTCTTCTTAGAAAGGCAAACTAATTTAAAGTGACTGGCAGTTGTTCGGGGAAACTCCCTTTATAAAGCATAATTCATCTTGACATTTTTCCTGCTCATCAGAGACTTAACTTAATTTTAAGTGTGTCAATCTGTTTTCTAGTCGTGGAAGTTGTAGAGCTTAACCGCGTTTAATCTGTTCCATTTCCTTTTGGAGTTATGCAAACATTTGTTTGATTTTATGGAACACTTCTGAATATTTAACCACATAAATTGCAGCAGAGTTTTGCTGTTCCGTGGATAAGTATTTTAGTTATTTGATCTGTATCTCTGGGCTTCTGTTGAAGAAATAAGGCGTACATGCTGCTGATTAATACATTAAGGTTGGGGTCCCCGACTTGTGATAAGCGAATCTGTCCTGTTTCGCTTCGCCAAAAAATTTGTGAAACTGTGAAAAAATTTCACGAAACACATTGAAGTCAATGGGTGTTTTTTCTTATGGCAACTTTTTTGTCCTAATGCATTAAAGTCAATGGGTGTTTTTTCTTACAGTGACTTTTTTTCTTCAAATGCATTCAAGTCAATCGGCGTTTTTTCTTATGGCGACATTTTTCTCCAAATGCATTAAAGTCAATGGGAGTTTTTCTTAGGGTGACTTTTTTTCTCCAAATGCATTAAAGGGATACTGTCATGGGGAAAAAATTCTGCACTGAAATCCATTTCTCAAAAGAACAAACAGATTTTTTTATATTCAATTTTGAAATCTGACATGGGGCTAGACATTTTGTCAATTTCCCAGCTGCCCCAAGTCATGAGACTTGTGCTCTGATAAACTTCAATCAGTCTTTACTGCTGTACTGCAAGTTGGAGTGATATCACCCCCTCCCTTTTTCCCCCCAGCAGCCAAACAAAAGAACAATGGGAAGTTAACCAGATAACAGCTCCCTAACACAAGATAACAGCTGCCTGGTAGATCTAAGAACAACACTCAATAGTAAAAACCCATGTCCCACTGAGACACATTCAGTTACATTGAGAAGGAAAAACAGCAGCCTGCCAGAAAGCATTTCTCTTCTAAAGTGCAGGCACAAGTCACATGACTGGGGGCAGCTGGGAAATTGACAAAATGTCTAGCCCCATGTCAGATTTTAAAATTGAATATAAAAAAATCTGTTTGTTCTTTTGAGAAATGGATTTCAGTGCAGAATTCTGCTGGAGCAGCACTATTAACTGATTCATTTTAAAAAAAAATTTTCCCCATGACAGTATCCCTTTAAAGTTAATGGGCGTTTTTTCTTATGGTGACTTTTTTTTATCCAAATGCATTAAAGTCAATGGGCAGTTTTACTTATGGGCCTTTTTTTCCTAGGCAAATTTTCCCACGGCTAATTTTTGCAGCAGTTTCGCAAAAATATTGGCACATGGCGAAATTATGAATTTCACCATAAATCCATGGCTGGTGAATAAATTCGCTCATCACTAACCCCAACATGACAGAAACTAAAAATAGCTAACATTTAGATTTATCCAATCTGTGACTTTTAAATCAGCAGCCCCCCCCAAAAAAAACACTGTTGGATAATGTTAGTTGAAGTTTGGCATCAGGACCAAAAACACAAAAAAGAAAAAACACCCCCAACCTAAGCTGCACTTAAAGTCATTTTCTAGCCAAGGAACTGAGGGCTAAGGATAAATTAATTCTCTGATGTCCCAAGAGGCATATTGATTGAGCTACTTATGGAATCTAAGCATCTAGGGCCAGCTAGCACCATTAGTTAGCCCTCAAAACAGCACAAATAGGAAATTCACAAAAGTGTAGGTAAAAAAACAGTGTTAAAAATGTTAGTCATCAGACAATTCCCAAAAGTGTTGGCAAAGAAAAACTTGTGTTGTGGGCTTGACATTTTGAGATAGAAATGCTCCATTCTAAGAATTTGTTAGTAGAATTCTTAGTAGAAACAGGAAAACATTGCAAAAATATTCTGTGAACTCTGTCTGTGCTATTACAAAATTGTCACACTATGGGGTCTTTTTAATAACATTCACATTTTTTTCACTTATATTTTTTTTAAATTTCACTAAAACATGAAAAATGTGAGATTTATTAAGTGTACAGTAAAAACCATGAAAAACTCAGCGGTTATAAGCAGTCAATGGGAGCTGCATTGATCCTTTTAGATATTTTTTTATCCATTTAAACTTTTAGAGGGTTTTAAATGTATTTTGCAAGTAATTGTCCAAAAAAACTCACATTTTTTAGAGGTTTTTGTATTTTTATTCGGAATGTTAATCAATTTTTTTGTGTTCGTACTTTTTATAATTGGATATTGCCCATCTTGATCTGTTATGGGGACCTCGGCATTCTGTTTGTCTCCTCTTGTTTTTCCATCCATAGTAATAAGCAAATTTATTTGCCAGATATGGATTTGAACTGAAATTCCATACTTGGCCCCTTGAAAATGTTTTGCATGAAACTGCAGCAAAATTTTGCAGTGGAAACAGGGGCCTGACATTATGTGGAACCAAAAAAAGTCTACAAACCTCTACCCAAAACCTGTCTCCTTTTTTATATGAAAATACAGGGCTATTAATCTAACTTATTCATTTCCACCTTAAATCCTGTGCATGATACTGATTAAAATAAGCTAAACAAATGCACCAGTATAATGGAAACCAACCCATCAGTGTAAAAAAAAAAAAACATGAGCCATTAAAACATCTGAAATAAATATATAAAAGATTATTAGTTAATGCAGCGGCCACAAGGAGCTTACTTGAGAAAGCAATGTCACACCTACTCACGCTAACCCTTAGCCTCTCTCATTAATTGTTCCTTTCTTCCTCCAAATGGCAATGCAAATGTGAACTAAGAATGCTACTTGCAAGGTCACAATGACATGAAATCTGCATAAAGGAAACCTGCAAGACATGGGTGTAAAATAAATTACTGGTACAAGTAACAAAGCAATGTATCTGTGTGGAGATGATAGATAAAATGTGTTCATTAAATCAATGAAAGTATAAAAAAAAGTGTTGTTGCTTCTGAAATGATTCCATAAAATCTGAATAAATTAGCACCGCAACAGTATTTATAATGAAATCTTACCAAGATGAACTTGTTTGTGTTCAATATTAATTCTACTTACATAAACACTAAGGGGGGTTATTTATCAATGTCCGATTTTATCTCAACATTTTCTGCTGCAAACTCCGATCAAATCCGCTCGGGTTATTTACACTTATTTATTATTACATTTTCCTGAAAATTTGCATTGCGGTTAAAAAATCAGATTCTTTCGGATTTTTCATCAGTTTTTCATGATTTTTTTCGGATTTTTCACCCGAAAACTTCGGGGTATTGCATGAAACCCAGCGCACATCAAAAAATCAATGGGACTTCTCCCATTGACTTATATGCAACCTCGACAGGTCTGAGATGCTGGATTTTCTGATTCTGACTTTTCCATTCTCGCGGTTTAATAAATTCCGAAAAATTGGTGATTTTTTTTAAAAGTCCGATTTTATGAAAAAAATCATGAATTTTTTTGTGATTTTTGCATTCAGAGTTTAGTTAATAACCCCCTATATCACATACATAGTTACATAGTTAAATTGAAAAAAGACAAAGTCCATCAAGTTCAACCCCTCCAAATGAAAACCCAGCATCCATACACACACCCCTTCATAAACTAAATATACCCATATCTGCACTAACAATAACATTTGATATTATGTCTGTCCAAAAAATCATCCAAGCCACTCTTAAATGCATTAACTGAATCAGCATCACAACATCACCCGGCAGTGCATTCCACAACCTCACTGTCCTCACTGTGAAGAACCCCCTACGATGCTTCAAATGAAAGTTCTTTTCTTCTAGTCTAAAGTGGAGGCCTCTGGTACGGTGATCCACTTTATGGGTAAAAAGGTCCCCTGCTATTTGTCTATAATGTCATGATACACACTCATGCATACCCATCAGGCAAGAACTCTATATACATACGTAGTACCATATATCATTTGCCATTATTTCCATTCATTACATTCTTGGTACATTGTTATCTTGGCAAAAAAAACAAGGGGCATCCAGGCACTCATAGATTCCACAAGGACTGCAAAAAGTAAAAAAGAAAGACATTAAAAGATCAATGTCTCCAGTGACCCTCTGCTTGGAGTGCTCTCCTGAATTATTAAATTTGAGATAACTCAAGGGATTACTCAAGTGATAGCGGTTCCCTGGATAAGGATTGATGCACTCGTACATGAATTTGTTAAAGGCAGAGCGTAAGAACACCCCTTTGGAAGTTTTAAGTGAATTAATTGGCTCAGGATGACCCATCTTAAAGGGTAAGATAAGCTTTCCACTTTGAGGAATAGAAAATCACCCCAGTCATGTGTGCTCATATGTTTTTTCTGAATCACTCGATTTTTTTTGGACTTTTTACCAAAAAGCCAGAATTTCTTGGATTTTTGCGAAAAATAAATGTTGCAATTTTACAGCTAATTCCATCGCAGACCACAGAAACTTCAAATTGGATAGGGATCTCTGCCATTGACTTATACACAACCTCAGCAAGTCTGAGATGGCAGATTTTAAGATTCCGGCTTTTTTGCTGAATCAGGCTTTAATACATTTAAAAAAAAAATGTTTTGCCCCAGAAACCCAACTGGAGTTTAGTGAATAGCCCGCTAAGAGTGCCTGACCTATGGCCTTTTAGTTTTTAATGTTCTTTAAAGTGATACTGTCATGGGGATAAAAAAAAATTCAAAATGAATCAGTTAATAGTGCTGCTCCAGCAGAATTCTGCACTGAAATCCATTTCTCAAAAGAGCAAACAGATTTTTTTATATTCAATTTTGAAATCTGACATGAGGCTAGACATATTGTCAATTTCCCAGCTGCCCCAAGTCATGTGACTTGTGCTCTGATAAACTTCAATCACTTTTTACTGCTGTACTGCAAGTTGGAGTGATATCACCCCCTCCCTTTTCCCCACCAGCAGCCAAACAAAAGAACAATGGGAAGGTAACCAGATAACAGCTCCCTGACATAATATAACAGCTGCCTGGTAGATCTAAGACAACACTCAATAGTAAAAACCCATGTCTCACTGAGACACATTCAGGTACATTGAGAAGGAAAAGCAACAGCCTGCCAGAAAGCATTTCTCTGCTAAAGTGCAGGCACAAGTCACATGACCAGGGGCAGCTAGGAAGTTGACAAAATGTCTAGCCCCATGTCAGATTTCAAAATTGAATTAAAAAAAATCTGTTTGCTCTTTTGAGAAATGGATTTCAGTGCAGAAGTCTGCTGGAGAAGCACTTTTAACCGATGCGTTTTGAAAAAAACATGTTTTCCGATGACAGGATCCCTTTAAAGACTGGGCTTTAGGCCGGGCAACACTACTATAAAATGTTATTTTTCATCATCCTTGTCCTACTATACTGATCCACATAAAGAAGTGTGTCATTTTTATATCCTAGTACAGAGGTCCCCAACCTTTTTTTTACCCATGACCCACATTTAAATGTAAAAAAAAGTTCAAAAGTTCCTGGGGTGCCAAATAAGGGCTGTGATTGGCTATGTGGACTGGCAACCTACAGCAGGCTCTGTTTGGCAGTACACCTGTTTTTTTATGCTTGAATTCCAAGCCAGGAATTCAAAAATAAGCACCAGTTTTAAAGTCACTAAGGGCAATATCCAGTGGGGTGGTGTTGCTCGAGAACCACTGGTTTGGCATAGTTGCCCTAGTAGTATCAAAACAGATATTTAAAGGGATACTGTCATGGGAAAAAAAAAATTTTCCAAAATGAACCAGTTAATAGTGCTGCTCCAGCAGAATTCTGCACTGAAATCCATTTCTCAAAAGAGCAAACAGATTTTTTTATATTCAATTTTGAAATCTGACATGGGGCTAGACATATTGTCAATTACCCAGCTGCCCCAAGTCATGTGACTTGTGCTCTGATAAACTTAAATCACTCTTTACTGCTGTACTGCAAGCCGGAGTGATATCACCCCCCTCCCTTTTCCCCCCCAGCAGCCAAACAAAAGAACAATGGGAAGGTAACCAGATAGCAGCTCCCTAACACAAGATAACAGCTGCCTGGTAGATCTAAGAACAACACTCAATAGTAAAAACCCATGTCCCACTGTGACACATTCAGTTACATTGAGAAGGAAAAACAGCAGCCTGCCAGAAAGCATTTCTCTCCTAAAGTGCAGGCACAAGTCACATGACATGGGGCAGCTGGGAAATTGACAAAATGTCTAGCCCCATGTAAGATTTCAAATTGAATATAAAAAAATCTGTTTGCTCTTTTGAGAAATGGATTTCAGTGCAGAATGCTGCTGGAGCAGCACTATTAACTGATTTATTTTAAAAAAGAATTTTTCCCATGACAGTATCCCTTTAATTGAATCTATTTAATTAAATGTGTTTTCTTCCGACAATTTAGTTCTTACCTGCGATTTCTCCTTCACTTCCTGTTATCTTCACAACATCCGACATCCGACACGTCGCAGGTGTTTCATCGCATGGTGACGTGTCTGCACCAGATGCATCATGGAGTTCCTCCCTAAGACATTAAAGCAAATCCAAATTAAAGGCCTTAGCCAAGAGTTACAGGCAAAAGCAAATGCCATAACATGAACCTGGCAATGGTCAAAAACAAGCAATAAATAATGCATAAAAAGATGGAAAGGGTTTGCCATTACACAGCTTGCCTTTAAAAATAATTGTTACAAAAAAATTAGGTGTTAGTTCAGGTATGGGACCTGTTATCTAGAATGCTCAGGGATCTTTCCGTAATTTTGATTTTCATACCTTAAGAAAGTATGCATTTCATGCCTGTTAACTCTGAAGAAGTGCCTAGGTTA
This sequence comes from Xenopus laevis, assembly GCF_017654675.1. Taxonomy (NCBI): domain Eukaryota; kingdom Metazoa; phylum Chordata; class Amphibia; order Anura; family Pipidae; genus Xenopus; species Xenopus laevis. Next base: position 169,674,489 of record NC_054373.1, read on the forward strand.
ACAGGCACAAAACGCGTTAGTTCTTACCCACCGCTGTAAGCCAGATTACATATTAGCATGACTCACTTGTGTTGATCAGTGATCGGGAACGAGCGATATGATGTTTTTGTGAAGCCGGTGTGAAGTGACTGGGATCTAGCGAGAGCAGCGATCACATGGAGACGTGCCGCTGGATGAGCTCCATCGCGTTCTCTTGGATTCAAAGTTTGCTTATCTTGAATACCCCATGTCCCAAGCATTCTGTATAATAGATCTTATAGCTGTTTAACTCCAATATTTATTCAAATTTTCCAAGGAGATTCTGTGCACTTGCATTTGTGTGTGGTTGAATGATTGGCCTTGCCTTTCTGCACCAACTATCGTCTCCTCAATTTTCCTAGCTGATATCTGCTGTTCTATAGGACCCTGGGTAATAACCACTGTGTTTGACCCAAACAGCAGCTCCAGCGAGAGCACTGCATTCCCCACAACGCACCATTTTAGACAGCATCTTCTGTGCAGGATTTAAAGGAATACAAAATTCAAATAATGAGCCGCTTGGCTCCTGGCCTTAATATGCATATTTATCAGTGTCGACAATGTTGGCAGATTGCCACACAAAGCCACTTCTATCATTCAAATTCCACAGTGCAAATGAATAGAGCAGGCTTATTCAGCCGAATCTATTTAAGCCATTTTCATTTTTTTCCTTCTTCTTCTTCTTCTGCCTGTCTGTTGAAGAAAGTTAATGTAAAAGATGCTGATACCAATTTCGCATTTCACATATGATGGCAAAATCCATTATCTACAGAAGAATAGTGAAGACAATGTTTGATCAAAGAGTGAGGGAGAGATGGAAAGATAGGGGGAAAATGCTGAAGGTCGTGTTAGTAAAGACGTATTGCTTCAGTAATGCATGATTGGCTACAGCTTTAGCATGCACAGATTGGGAAAAGCCTAAAATATTTATACAGCGGGAAGACAGCTAAATGGGCAACCACAAACGCAGAGGCCATTGCTAACGACAAAATAATATATATTAATGGATTCAATGTAAACCAACTGCACAACAGGGATATACATGGGAAGAAAGTTGAATTAAATTCATGATTGGCAGTTTATCACAGCTTTGCACTGAATCATTTAAATATATATATATATGTAAGTATGGATCTTATCTACTAACGCGGCTGCTAAATTGTGCCAGTACAGGAACCTAAAGTGACCTATCAGCTGTCTTTTTCAAATTTAAAAAAAGCTGACAGCTAACAGCTGATAGGTCACTTTTATAATACAGCTTTTATGTTTTGGTGATAGGTCCCCTTTAAGTCGTAAGTTAAAGGGGACCTATCACCAAAACATAAAAGCTGCATAATAAAAGCACTTTGCAAATAGAACATGAAACCCAAATTCTTTTTTTTTTTTAATAAACACATCCATACCTATTATAAAAGTATTTAAAAATCTCAGCTGTCACTCATATATTGCCTGCCCCGCCTCTGTGCCTCAGGCATACAGGCAGGGCAGACAATTACTTTCACTTTCCATTCTGCACTTCTAGATGCCACTGCTCTCCTCAGATTCCCCCTTCTCACTGTCTATAACTGTGTAGCCAGGGCATGGGCAATGCGTCCCTCATTCTGTCACACAAGATATTTGGCTTAAACAAAAGGGTGCTCTCCTATCTGCTCTAATTGTGGATTTCAAAAGAATAAAGTGTAGGGATGTGAAAATTTAGACACCCTTACACATTACTGACAGGCACATCCCTATTAATGTGGACGCCTAAGTGGGTCCTGATGGCGGCCTTGTGCTTATGTAACCCCTGTAGTTCTCACAGTGTACACCAGATGGCACTGTGTCAGAGTATAAAGGTCTTGGGAACCATGAGGTCTGGGTCCATTACTTTAGCCCAACCAAGCAGGCTGGAAGGGAATGGGTACATGTCGACCCTAGGCGCATTGGCCCTATTAATTAGATAGCATACTCTTTTATAGATCACTCTAGGAGTGATAGAGAGGTTATTTAGTTGAGCAGCTCAAAGGCTTACCCCTGAGAGAGAGGGCTTCGTTTGTGGTATAACCCACACTGATAGTAGTTTAAACTGACTACAGTAAAGTCAGTATACTATAGCGCTACAAAAGGAAACAAGATTTAAAGAAAAAATTGTGTAAGTGAAGTTTATTTTGTTAAAGAAACACAATAGAAAGGAATTTGGAAATATTTCTTAGAGTAACCGGTCCCCTTTAAAGTCACCTGAGTAATCTGGATAATGTTTCACAGCTCCAGTTAAATTATTAAATGAAGCACTTCCTTAGCATTTTAATTCCTTGAAATGGGAATTATTTTCAAAAGCAATATACCCTGCCTGTCCCACATTTCATTCCAAAACAAAGGGTATTAAAGGGGGGGTTAACATTTAGTATGTTATAGAATGGCCAATTCTAAACAACTTTTCAACTGGTCTTCATTATTTATATTTTATAGTATCTGAATCAATTGCTTTATTCTTTGGACTTTCTTCAGCTTTCAAGCAGGGGTCACTGACCCCATTTAAACAACAAATGCTCTGAAAGGCAACAATATATTGTTATTGCGACCTTTTACTACTCAGCTTTCTATTAAGGTCTCTCCTATACATATTCCAGTCTCTTGTTTAAATCACTGTATGGTTGCTAGGATTATTTGGATCCTAGCAACCAGATAGCTGAAATTGCAAACTGGAGAGCTCTTGAATAAAAAGCTAAATAACTCAAAAAAATAAAACCAATTGCAAATTGTCTCAGAATATAACTCTCTACATCATACTAAACGTTAATTCAAAGGTGAACAACCCCTTGAATATATAGTCAGTAATTTCTTTGTATCTAAAGCAGATTTTACCTTCTTCTCTTCTGAGAAGAGCTGAAAATGTTGGATCTTTAACAGTGAGATTTGCTTCCATTCATAGATTCATTCAAGAGTTTGGAAACTGATGTTGGAGATCAAACCTGACTTGTTTTGACATTCCAATTCATCTGACAGGGATTTTGTCGGGTTGAGGTCAGTCAAGTTATTCCACTTCCATCTCTACAAATCAGTTCTGTATGGACTTTGTGCACTTGGTCATTATCCTGAGAACACAAACCTTTTCCACAAACTGACCCAAAGTTCTGAAGAATGTCATTAAATATTGTAATGGTATTGTAATTGCCAGTAGAGGTATGGGACCTGTTATCCAGAATGCTCGGGACCTGGGGTTTTCCGGATAACGGATCTTTCCGTAATTTGGGTCTTCATGCCTTAAGTCTACTAGAAATTTATTTAAACATTAAATAAACCCAATAGGCTGGTTTTGCTTCCAATAAGAATTAATTATATCTTAGTTTGGATGAAGTACAAGGTACTGTTTTATTATTACAGAGAAAAAGGAAATCATTTTTAAAAATTTGGATTATTTGGATAAAATGGAGTCTATGGGAGACAGCCATTCCATAATTCGGAGCTTTCTGGATATCGGGTTTCCGGATAAGGGATCCTATACCTGTAATTAGTTGGACTGTCTGGGTACATTTTGACACACAGAGGGTTATTTATCATAGTCCAACTTTATCTCAACATTTTCTGCTACAAACTCGCTCATGTTTTTTATGTGTATTTACATGTATTCGTTGCTAATTTTAGCGTTTCGCCACCCAGGAATGTTATTGCGAGACTGCGCCAAAAATTCGCCGGTGAACAATTCGCTGCAACAAGACAAAATTGGCAGGCGCCTAAAAATTGTTGCGTGTCAAAATGATTGACTTTAATGCATTTGGACAAAATAGTCGTTTGTATAAAAATTGACGCTCGTGTAAAAATGGTTGTGCGTCAAAATAATTTTGACGCCCATTGACTTCAACTCGTTTCGCAAATTTTTTGGGACAGATTCACCCATCATTAGACATGACTGTCGGATGTGAACGCAGAAAGCAGCATCTTCATCCAACAGTCTAACTGTGTCGTTTTTACCTGCGACTTTTCGTTGAGTCCAATTATATTTTGCCACTTGCGATTGCATCTACGAGCACTAACCTAACAAAAAAATGCCCGTGGAGTTCAGCCGTTGGTCAATATTGATATCCCAATGTTGTAAAGCAGCAGTGCCAGCCACTGAGCATCCTACTGTACAATACTTGATGAATTTATTAAGATATTTGTTGATTTGGGGGAAATTGAACATATAACCATTAAATCTTCTAAACACTACTGTACCTCCCCAATCTTTCCCACTTCTCCTTCTGTAAAGTACCTTACTTAGCAAATGGAAATGGATAAGCTAGCTCCTTTAATAATGCATGCTGTTTTGTGGAACAGTAATAACATGCCCTTCAAGTGTCCTTTAATAAAAATGTATCCTCAAATGATCTCAAAAGGGATTAGCAATAAAGACATTTGCAACATAATCAAAAATACACTGCATATGCTCTAATGATGAGCCCAAACATAAGAATATGTCCAAGGAAACATGTATTTGCTGAGCAGAAGTAGTAAATATCCTATAAAAAATAATAGCCTATTTAGATTTGCAATGCATTCCACATAGCTTTCTTTAAATCAGCAGTGAAAAATTAGGTTACCGATTGTAAAAAAAACTTTGCATAAGTCTGATTCATGGAGCAACCAACCAAATACTGGATAATCACAGAATACTATTAGCTTCCTAGAGAAAGAATAAAAGGGTCATTGGACAATTCCCATCAAACAGTTGCCACATAATTGTGGCCACCAGTGTATTTGCACTGCAGTAGTGCCCAATGCTTTAAAACCATGGAATTGTGGGTCAAAATTGTTCTGGTAAGGATAACTTCCTTTCTAGCATACAACATTACCGCATGATTCTTTTGTTGCAAGTCTGTTGCATCTATTGACTAGTGATGGGCGAATTTGTCAACAGATAAAAAATGACAGTAGAGATGATAGCAAACACACTAAAACCAAGAGGCCCATTTATAAAAGTTCACATTTTAGTAGTATAGATAGAGCTTTTTGAAACCATGATTAAACTAATTTCTCTACAATCACAAAAGCCATGAAAGTTATTAAAAGATCTGATATAAAAATCATGAACGGAAAAAAATGCTAAAATATACACAAAAAAATCTAAAAAACTCAAAAATTTAGTTTTTTGGGCAAAAATAAGTTTTTGGAAAAAATATCCAAAAACCTTTTAAAGTCTGAATGGCTAATAAAAGGTCCAATAGGATCAGCACAGCTCCCATTGACTTCTATAGGACCTCACATGCATTTACTTGGCAAAGTTTTGTATTAGAGTTTTTCCTGGTTTTTACACTTAATAAATCTCAAATGTTTTAGAGTTTTAGAGAAAAAAGTGAAAAAATACAATTTGCAAAAAATAAAGAAATCCAAATGTTAGTAAATGGGCCCCCACGATTTCTATTTTACAAATAGAGGTTAAAAAATAAAATAATTTTGGGGCAGATTTATCAATTTATGAACCAGAAATACCAGAAAAGTTATTAAAACATTTGATATAAAAAGCATGAATGGAAAAAATGCTAAACTGTACACTAAAAAAATTCTAAAAACCTCTAAAAATGTTAGTTTTTTGGGCAAAAATAGGTTTTTGGAAAAAAAATCTAAAAACCTTTGAAAGTCTGAATGGCTAATAAAAGGTCCAATAGGATCAGCACAGCTTCCATTGACTTTTATGGGACCTCAAATGCATTTACTCGGCAAAGTTTTGTATTAGAGTTTTTCCTGGTTTTTACACTTAATAAATCTCAAATGTTTTAGAGTTTTAGAGAAAAAACTGAAAAAATATGATTTGCAAAAAATTAAGAAATCCAAATGTTAGTAAATGGGCCCCCAAGATTTCTGTTGAAGATCGCATTATCCCTTTTATTTGCTTGCCCAAAAACATCTTTATGTTCCTCCAAAAATGTTTTGTTGGTGGCAGTATTTATAAATTTTCTTGTATTAAGCAGTAAAGGCGATCAGCATTGCTTTTTACACAATGTTTTTTGAACTAACATTGCACTTTACACTACAATGTTACATTGGTTATCAGAGAAATGTCACTATATTATTGTTAGTTAATGAGAAAAGTCAAGATGTCCTCTTTGCTTCTTCTAGAAAAGTTTCACCATTGTATTAACCTATATAAAGCAATAAGTAATTAGCTTTAAACTGAGGATAGATTAATGAAAATAAAGCTTTGATTGGTTGCTATTGGTTACTGCCCAGGTGCAAATTTGAAAACAAATTCTAACACTGGTGACTTTCCCATATCACATTTCCACCTAAACTGAACAGTTTGATATCTCTCTCATAACTGAATGTACAATAATTGAGCTGCATGTTTCTCATAATTCTGTTGACTCTAAATGCTAGTCCCGCTCCCCTCTACATCTCAGCTATACAGATTTAATATAAAGTAACATAGATGATAATGCTGTGATTAATGAAGTGTCAATCTTTTTTTAAAGTGGACAAGAGTATCTGTAGTTTTTTAATACCTTATATTAATTTGTAATATTTTTGCACATGACCTTAAATTGCCAGAACCGAGACAACGGCAAAACCCATGTAACGTAATAATGATGAACATTATAATTGAAAAGTCGTTTGTTTTCACTGTTCTTCCAGTGTTGAGAAGAAAACAGTATGACATGAAAACAGTAAGCCAGAACTATGAAGTGTTTTCAGTTTGCAAAGGGAGAAGAGTAAAAAAAGGTTAAATTTATTAATAGACAGCAAACAACTCTGAAATGTGGTATCTTCTGCCTTATTCATCATCTCTTGACCAGACTGGTCAGTAGACATCTCAAGTATGGGAACAAAATGGACTCCTTCAAATGCCAGAACTGATTAGGACATGGACATGGACTCAAAGATGAGAACAAGAAGAACAGTGGTCAATGGCTCTGCATGGGCCTCCTACATGATCTGATCCGTGTATGACTGTTTGGATCAGCCTGATTTAGCCAAGCATAGGAATTGTTCAGTATAAAAATAAAAACTGGGTACATACTCACTGCACAGTTATGTCCCCTGTGGCCCCACTTAAAGTCACTGACGAACTCAAAGCAAGAAGTTGTTTTCTGTTCTGTTATGTGAGACATCCAGTCACTCCAGCCCTTATACATTACATTTTTGGCTAACTAACTATATTTTTTCCATACATATACATTTTTTTGTTGCACAACCTATCTATTTAACCAGTTTTTATTTTTACACTGAATTGTTCCTTTAAGGGACAAACTGGTCACAAGCATCTACTTATTTGTTGACTTCTCTAAAAAAGTTAATATTTTCAGTCTCACTTGGGGAGCAGCGGCAGTATTCTCTGGGATGCAAGTGCTTTTTAGATGAGAACTAAGGAATGTTTTCTTCTGCCCCTTAGTGCTCTAGCACTTGCAACATGGGGGAAGTAAATGTCCCCATTTCCTAGATATCCATCAGTATATTGATATGGATAAGCACTAGAGAAGAGCAATCTTTTTTTGCATGATTTTCCGTGGGTTTTGTTTCTTCAGAAAATAATGCACTTTCTGCGAAGTTAAACAATTTAAAGAGTGGAGAAAAAACACCCACGGATTCCAATGCATTAGCTGCAAGAAAAAATACCCTTGCAACAATGCATTTGGCACAAAAAACATCTGTTGATACCAATGCATTTGTTAGGAGAAAAAATGCAAGATACAAAGTCCATTGACTCCAATGCCATTGGTGAAATTTGTGGATTTTTCTGCAGTTTTGCTAATTTTTTGACAAAGCATACTGGGGTAGTTTCACTCACCACTAGTAAGCACAAGGGATCTAACATCCAAAAGGGATTAACTACACATGATCTTATTCCTCTCATCCTTAAGGGGCCAGCTTATTAAAATTAAAGGTCATGTTTTCTCCAAGTCAAGAAAAATGTGACAACATTTTTTCAGATTTGAGTTTTCAACATTAGACCCTTCCATGGGTGATGCTCCTTTTGCCCAATTATGACCATACAACTTCTACACCAATCTTAATTGACCCCTCTGTGGAGGTTCAAAATGGGCCTACTGATAATTCAGTATAAATAATTCAGCATGTCTAAGATGCCCAGAAACAGAAGCCATCTTGACTCACTGCATCTGGTCCTGTCCAATGATTAACTACTTCTGGTTAGAAGCAGGCAATCTGTGGGTTCTGGCAAATGCCAGAGGGGCTGCTGTAAGGTGCCATAGAAAGTCAGTATTTAGTGGGCTGGTGGGGGGCTGTTTTGGCCTCTGTGTGGCCTGTTGGGGCCTCTGTGTACCTGAAATGCCAGGGCCTATTTTAATTCTCAGTCCAGACCTGGTTAGAAGTTTATAAGTATTGGCACTCCTTAACTAAACACACATTTATACCCAATATAGAATGGGTGCTCTTCAGAAAAATCAGAGGGGCCCAACAAATATCTAAAGCAGAAAGATAAGTCACAGCATCTAGAAAAGCTATATTACAGTAATGGTTCTCCCCCACTCCACCTTCTATAAATCTAGTGAAAAACAAATTACACTTCCTATTCCACATGGACTGGTTGAGTCATCACTTAACAAAATGATTCACCCCAGTAGATTATTAAACATATATACCATGTATAAGTCTCCCCCCAGCATCAGGTGACTCACAGTCTCCACATTTTGATAAACATCATGATATGACTTGGAAAGCCTGTGAGGCACTAATTCCCTGCTCTCAGCCACAACAACTCTAACCTGAGACCTAACAGCAACAACACAATTGGCTGACTCCCAGAGTGTCAAGGCCGCCAGGAGCATGAAGGGACGCGTCTGCTCCCGGCGGCGAAGAATCCAAAATGGCGGCGCCCAGTCGGCCCACGTGGACGCCAGCACCGCAACGCCGACGCATGCGCAAACATGCTGGCGCAAGCACGCCGGCGTAAGGACGCCAGTGACGTCACTATGGCGCCAAATTCAACTATAAAAGGGCACCCAGGACACCAGAAGGGCGTCCAAGAATAGGTTTTGCTACCCTGAACCTGGGTTCCTGTATTCCTGATTCCTGAATCCTGATTCCTGCTCCTGCCTTGGTTTTTACCCCCTGCCTGGACTCTTGTTATTTGATCCTGATCTGCCTGCCATTGAACTCTTGCCTGGACTTTGACCTTGTATCTTGCTTAACCCTTTGGATACCGCAAAGAGGGCTTCCTCCTTGATCCTGACTACCTCCCTGGAGGGAGCTCCCAGCTCCCTGACACAGTCCATCATCTCATAGGTAGTAATGGACACCCTAAAAGGGCAAACAGACATACGTGACTTTAGCTGGTTTGTTGTATTGTTCTATGTTCTCAGTTACAAAAAAAATATATATATTACTAACTAAGTTCTTTAAAACTATTTTATTTGTTAACTTCAACCATCTTGTATCTTGTCGTATTTGATTGCATATCATACATGCTGGAAAAATGCACATACAAGATCTTTGTATTTGCTAGAATGCTTTTATTGGTTATCTACCTCTACAGAATTGGTCATGCATAACTGTATTGCCATATAAGTATAAAAGTTCCAAAATGAAAAAAACTCAATTGAATTTTGGAAAAAAAAACTGATTTGTAAATTGATAAATTGCCCTTCCAAAAAGAGCACATACCAATTAAGTGTGAATTCTATGACCTAGTAATTCTTGCATGATAAAAGGTTATGGATTTACAGAGTGATTCAACAATGATTCTTAATGAACATTTAAAGAAATATGAAGTGAATATAAATATATATGTCTATTTTATTGTTTTTCTGTATTGAGAGTCATACGAAAGTCATCCCAAGTTACACCAACTAATTACCTTGATGCAATTTATGGTGACCACCATCTGTATTTCCCTTTAAATTAAGTGAACTGCAATAACCTTACTGATTGAACCAGGAAACCTTTGTGCACTGATTGACCTATTTTTAAATAGCTTGCTAGAAAAAAGAAATTTAAATTTAAAGTAAAATATATGCTGTAACTTTTTCCTTTTATGCATTTTGCATGTTAAAAATGGGTATTACTGATAACATAGAAACGTTCAAAGAAAGCCACAGGATGTAAAAGGAAGGAAAGGGTCATGGTATTTAGGATTTTGCATATATCCCTTTGTTTTTGTTTCCAATATTATCTTTATTTTGGGTTTACAAGTGTAATGACATAGAAATAGGAAAATATAAACTTCAAAAGTGAATCAACTTAAATCAAAATATTAAGTCAAAATGATTGTGACCCTCAAGTAATAGCAATATATTCTTAATAGGAGCAATATCAGCAATTTACCAATCTATATAGAGTTAATAACATTTACCCCTATTGTTGCTGCCGGAATTGTTGTTTTTATTGTCAGCATGGTAACTTGTTAGTAGTCTGTTGACATAGGGACTCCTGGGGGGTTCAGCCCTTATTGATTGTCTTAAGTTGTCAACTTTCATGAGTGATCATTCCGCCTCCTGGACAGGTCCAGAACCCTGAAGAAGTTCTGTTTAATACCATGTTGTGTGTTGGGAAATTTGTATTACTATGTGTCCAGTTGTCGGTGGCAGGGTGTTCATGTATATGTACTGTATATTTTTGTATATTTTTCTTTATTTGTCAAAGTTTCTATCCAATCTAAATGAAAGATATAGTTGAGTTTTTGTTATACTAAGGAGAAAGGTGAAAGGGTTTTGGAGAGCCATTTATGTAGAATG